>NC_074689.1:39846026-39868526 GCF_029448725.1 Salvelinus fontinalis
CCCTTTCCTCTCTCCTCTCTCCTCTTTCATGCTCCCTTTCCTCTCTCCTCTCTCCTCTTTCATGCTCCCTCTCCTCTCTCATCTTTCATGATCCCTCTCCTCTCTCCTCTTTCATGATCCCTCTCCTCTCTCCTCTTTCATGCTCCCTCTCCTCTCTCTTCTCTCCTCTTTCATGCTCCCTCTCCTCTCTCCTCTTTCATGCTCCCTTTCCGCTCTCCTCTTTCATGAACCCTCTCCTCTCTCTATCATGCTCTCTCTCCTCTTTCATGCTCCCTCTCATCTCTCCTCTCTCCTCTTTCATCCTCCCTCTCCTCTCTCCTCTTTCATTCTCCCCTCCTCTCTCTTTCATGCTCCCTCTCCTCTCTCCTCTTTCATGCTCCCTTTCCGCTCTCCTCTTTCATGAACCCTCTCCTCTCTCTATCATGCTCTCTCTCCTCTTTCATGCTCCCTCTCCTCTCTCCTCTCTCCTCTATCATGCTCCCTCTCCTCTCTCCTCTTTCATTCTCCCCCTGCTCTCTCTTCTTTCATTCTCCCTCTCCTCTCTCCTCTTTCATGCTCCCTCTCCTCTCAACACATCCTTAGTCTAGCAAACTCTATGTAATACTCTGCTGCAGTCTAAGGATGTGTTGCCTACTTCCCAACAGATACAAAAAAGATATTAGGAAAAATAAAAAATTATAAAAAGACAATGAGAGTCGATGTGGAGGGTTACGAGGTAGTTGAGGTAGATAGTTACATATACGGCAACAATATACATCATTAATAGGAGCAGCGTATCTGAGTCAGAAGACTTAGTGCAAAAAGGGTCAATGCAGATATCCTGGGTAGCTATTGGTTAACTATCTCTCTGGTCACCCCCAAAACCAATTCTTCCTTTGGCTGCCTCTCCTTCCAGTTCTCTGCTGCGAATGACTGGAACGAACTGCAAAAATATCTGAAACTGGAAACACTTATCTTCCTCACTAGCTTTAAGCACCAGCTGTCAGATCAGCTCACATATTACTGCACCTGTATATAGCCCATCTATAATTTAGCCCAAACAACTACCTCTCCCCCTAGTGTATTTATTTATTTATTTTGCTCCTTTGCACCCCATTATTTCTATCTCAACTTTGCTCATTCTTCCACTGCAAATCTACCATTCCAGTGTTTTACTTGCTATATTGTATTTACTTTGCCACCATGGCCTTTTTTTGCCTTTACCTCCCTTATCTCACCTCATTTGCTCTCGTTGTATATAGACTTATTTTTTCTACTGTATTATTGACTGTATGTTTGTTTTACTCCATGTGTAACTCTGTGTTGTTGTATGTGTCAAATTGCTTTGCTTTATCTTGGCCAGGTCGCAGTTATAAATGAGAACTTGTTCTCAACTTGCCTACCTGGTTAAATAAAGGTGAAATAAAATGTAAAAAACTATTAGGGCTCTTGCTCTGCCCTCCATTTCCTGTAGTCTACGATCAGCTCCTTGGTCTGATTGGCGGTGAGGGAGAAGTTGTTGTCATGGCACCACACTGCCAGGTCTCTGACCTCCTCCCTGTAGGCTGTCTCGTCGTTGTCGGTGATCAGTCGTCTGCAAACGTAATGACGGTGTTTGAGTCGTGCGCGGCCATGCAATCTTGGTTAAACAAGGAGCACAGGAGGGGACTGAGCACGCAACCCTGAGGGGCCCCCGTGTTGAGGATCAGCGTGGCGGATGTGTTGTTACCTACCCTTACCACCTGGGGGCGGCCCATCAGGAAGTCCAGGATCCAGTTGCAGAGGGAAGTGTTTAGTCCCAGGATCCTTAGCTTAGTGATGAGCTTCAAAGGACACTATTGTGTTGAACGCTGAGCTGTAGTCAATGAATAGCATTCTCACATAGGTGTTCCTTTTGTCCAGGTGGGAAAGGGTAGTGTGGCGTGCAATAGAGATGACATCATCTGTGGATCTGTTGGGGCGGTATGCAAATTGGAGTGGGTCTAGGGTGCCTGCAATGATGGTGTTGATGTGAGTCATGACCAGCCTTTCAAAGTACTTCATGGCTACAGATGTGAGTGCTACGGGTCGGTAGTCATTTAGACAGGTTACCTTTGTGTTCTTGGGCACAAAGACTATTATGGTCTGCTTGAAATATGTAGGTATCACAGACTCAGACAGGGAGAGGTTGAAAATGTCAGTAAAGACACTTTCCAGCTGGTTAGTGCATGCTCTAAGTACTTGTCCTGGTAATCTGTCTGGTCTACTGAGTTGTGAATGTTAACCTGTTTACAGGTCTTACTCACATCGGAAACAGAGAGAGTGATCACACGGTTGGTGCTCTCCTGCATAGTTCAGTGTTGCTCGGTTCAAAGTACGCATACAAGGTATATAGCTCGCCTGGTAGACTCACATCACTGGACAGCTCGCGGCTGGGTTTCACTTTGTAAATCATGATAGTTTGCAAGCCTTGCCACATCTGACGAGTCACAGAGAATGCAACCATTCAGCAGCATGCTGTGTCACTTCCAGAGAGGATGGGGCTAATGCAAACACAATTTGATGGACTCCCGCAACAATTCAACAACTAGACAGTGGTGGATAAAGTACCCAATTGTCATACTTGAGTAAAAGTAAAGATCCCTTAATAGAAAATGACTCACGTAAAAGTGAAAGTCACCCAGTAAAATTCTACTTGAAAAAAAGTATTTGGTTTTAAATATACTTCAGTATCAAAAGTAAATGTAATTGCAAAATATACTTAAGTACAAGTATAAATCCTTTCATATTCCTCATATTAAGCAATGCCTGATGGCCATATGTTCTTCCTTTATTTACGAAAAGCTGAGTGCACCAGATCAGAGGCAGTGGGGATGACCAGGGATGTTTTCTGTTTAGTGAGTCCTCCAGATCAGAGGCAGTAGGGATGACCTGGGATGTTCTCTGTTTAGTGAGTCCTCCAGATCAGAGACAGTAGGGATGACCAGGGATGTTCTCTGTTTAGTGAGTCCTCCAGATCAGAGGCAGTAGGGATGACCAGGGATGTTCTCTGTTTAGTGAGTCCTCCAGATCAGAGGCAGTAGGGATGACCAGGGATGTTCTCTGTTTAGTGAGTCCTCCAGATCAGAGGTAGTAGGGATGACCAGGGATGTTCCCTGTTTAGTGAGTCTTCCAGATCAGAGACAGTAGGGATGACCAGGGATGTTCTCTGTTTAGTGAGTCCTCCAGATCAGAGGCAGTAGGGATGACCAGGGATGTTCTCTGTTTAGTCAGTCCTCCAGATCAGAGGCAGTAGGGATGACCAGGGATGTTCTCTGTTTAGTGAGTCCTCCAGATCAGAGGCAGTAGGGATGACCAGGGATGTTCTCTGTTTAGTGAGTCCTCCAGATCAGAGGCAGTAGGGATGACCAGGGATGTTCTCTGTTTAGTGAGTCCTCCAGATCAGAGGCAGTAGGGATGACCAGGGATGTTCTCTGTTTAGTGAGTCTTCCAGATCAGAGGCAGTAGGGATGACCAGGGGTGTTCTCTGTTTAGTGAGTCCTCTAGATCAGAGGCAGTAGGGATGACCAGGGGTGTTCTCTGTTTAGTGAGTCCTCCAGGTCAGAGGCAGTAGGGATGACCAGGGATGTTCTCTGTTTAGTGAGTCCTCCAGATCAGAGGCAGTAGGGATGACCAGGGATGTTCTCTGTTTAGTGAGTCCTCCAGATCAGAGGCAGTAGGGACGACCAGGGACGTTCTCTGTTTAGTGAGTCCTCCAGATCAGAGGCAGTAACAGGATGACCAGGGATGTTCTCTGTTTAGTGAGTCCACCAGATCAGAGACAATAGGATGACCAGGGATGTTCTCTTGACAAGAGAATAATAATAAAATATTAAAATGCAAATTAATTACTTAAAAATCATACAATGTGATTTTCTGGATTTTTTTTAGATTCCGTCTCTCACAGTTGAAGTGTACCTATGATAAAAATTACAGACCTCTACATGCTTTGTAAGTAGGAAAACCTGCAAAATCAGCAGTGTATCAAATACTTGTTCTCCTTGTTCTACTGTAGTAGTATTATATTAATACAGTACTACAATATACTGCCTTAAGATCATTTAACCATTATGCGTACAGTACCAGTCAGAAGTTTGGACACACCTGCTCATTCCAGGATTTTTCATTATTTGTATTATTTTTTACATTGTAGAATAATAGTGAAGACATCAAAACTATGAAATAACACATGGAATCATGTAGTAACCAAAAAAAAGTGTTAAAACTCGTCACTTCCGTCATCATGAAGTGCTTTGGGAGACTAGTCAAGGACCATATCACCTCCACCCTACCTGACACCCTATGACCCACTCCAATTTGCTTACCGACCCAATAGGTCCACAGACGACGCAATCGCAACCACACTGCACACTGACCTAACCCATCTGGACAAGAGGAATACCTATGTGAGAATGCTGTTCATCGATTACAGCTCAGCATTTAACACCATAGTACCCTCCAAACTCGTCATTAAGCTCGAGACCCTGGGTCTCAACCCCACCCTGTGCAACTGGGTCCTGGACTTCCTGACGGGCCGCCCCCAGGTGGTGAGGGTAGGTAACAACATCTCCACCCCGCTGATACTCAACACTGGGGCCCCACAAGGGTGCGTTCTAAGCCCTCTCCTGTACTCCCTGTTCACCCACGACTGCGTGGCCATGCACGCCTCCAACTCAATCATCAAGTTTGCGGACCACACTACAGTGGTAGGTTTGATTACCAACAACGACGAGACGGCCTACAGGGAGGAGGTGAGGGCCCTCGGAGTGTGGTGTCAGGAAAATAACCTCACACTCAACGTCAACAAAACAAAGGAGATGATTGTGGACTTCAGGAAACAGCAGAGGGAGCACCCCCCTATCCACATCGACGGGACAGTAGTGGAGAAGGTGGAAAGTTTTAAGTTCCTCGGTGTGGACATCACGGACAAACTGAATTGGTCCACCCACACAGACAGCGTTGTGAAGAAGGCAGCAGCAGCGCCACTTCAACCTCAGGAGGCTGAAGAAATTCGGCTTGTCACCAAAAGCACTAACAAACTTCTACAGATGCACAATCGAGAGCATCCTGTCGGGCTGTATCACCACCTGGTACGGCAACTGCTCCGCCCACATCCGTAAGGCTCTCCAGAGGGTAGTGAGGTCTGCCCAACGCATCACCGGGGGCAAACTACCTGCCCTCCAGGACACCTACACCACCCGATGTCACAGGAAGGCCAAAAAGATCATCAAGGACAACAACCACCCAAGCCACTGCCTGTTCACCCCGCTACCATCCAGAAGGCGAGGTCAGTACAGGTGCATCAAAGCAGGGACCGAGAGACTGAAAAACAGCTTCTATTTCAAGGCCATCAGACTGTTAAACAGCCACCACTAACATTTAGTGGCCGCTGCCAACATACTGACTCAACTCCAGCCACTTTAATGATGGGAATTGATGGAAATTATTTAAAAATGTATCACGAGCCACTTTAAACAATGTCACTTAATATAAGGTTTACATACCCTACATTACTCATCTCATATGTATATACTGTACTCTATATCATCCACTGCATCTTGCCATCTTTATGTAATACATGTATCACTAGCCACTTTAAACTATACCACTTTATGTTTACATACCCTACATTACTCATCTCACATGTGTAGTACACTATACCATCTACTGCATCTTGCCTATGCCGTTCTGTACCATCACTCATTCATATATCTTTATATACATATTCTTTATTCCTTTACACTTGTGTGTATAAGGTAGTAGTTGTGCAATTGTTAGGTTAGATTACTCGTTGGTTATTACTGCATTGTCGGAACTAGAAGCACAAGCATTTCGCTACACTCGCATTAATATCTGCTAACCATGTGTATGTGACAAATAAAATTTGATTTAATTTGATTTATCTAATTCTCTCTCTCTTTCACTCTTCTCTCTTTCTTTCTCTCTTTCTCTTCCCTCTTTCTTTCTTTCTCTATCTCAGAGGACCTGAGCCCTAGGACCAAGCCACAGGACTACCTGACCTGATGACTCCTTGCTGTCCCAATTCCACCTGGCCGTGCTGCTGCTCCAGTTTCAACTGTTCACCCTCGATAACCACTGTGATTATTATTATTTGACCCTGATGATCATCTATGAACATTTTAACATCTTGGCCATGTTCTGTTATAATCTCCACCTGGCACAGCCAGAGGAGGACTAGCCACCCCTCATAGCCTGGTTCCTCTCTAGGTTTCTTCCTAGGTTCTAGCGTTTCTAGGGAGTGTTCCTAGCAACTGTGCTTCTACACCTGCATTGCTTGCTGTTTGGGGTTTTAGGCTGGGTTTCTGTACAGCACTTTGAGATATCAGCTGATGGAAGAAGGGCTATATAAATACATTTGAGTGATCATCTGTGGATCTGCTGGGGCAGTATGCAAATTGGAGTGGGTCTAGGGTTTCTGGGATAATGGTGTTAAAGTGAGCCAAGATCAACTTTTCAAAGCACTTCATGGCTACAGACTTTAGTGCTAAGGGTCGGTAGTCATTTAGGCAGGTTACCTTAGTGTTCTTGAGCACAGAGACTATGGTGTTCTGCTTGAAACATGTTGGTATTACAGACTCGGACAGGAAGAGGTTGAAAATGTCAGTGAAGACACTTGCCAGTTGGTCAGCGCATGCTTAGAGTACATGTCCTGGTAACCCGTCTGGCCCTGCGGCCTTGTGAATGTTGACCTGTTTAAAGGTCTTACTCACATCGCCTGCGGAAAGCTACATGACTAACTAAACTGTAGCTACATAACTGAACTGTAGCTACATGACTAACTAAACTGTAGCTACATAACTGAACTGTAGCTACATGACTAACTAAACTGTAGCTACATAACTGAACTGTAGCTACATGACTAACTAAACTGTAGCTACATGACTAAACTGTAGCTACATGACTAAACTGTAGCTACATAACTGAACTGTAGCTACATGACTAACTGAACTGTAGCTACATAACTGAACTGTAGCTACATGACTAAACTGTAGCTACATAACTGAACTGTAGCTACATGACTAACTGAACTGTAGCTACATGACTAAACTCTAGCAACATGACATAACAAAAACACCACGAATTATCAGGTTCATTTGATTCAACTCGACTACTTGTTATTGACTCGACAGCCAATTACAAACGTTTCTTCATTTAGATTGAATGAACCGTTTGGGTTTATATTCCATCCTCTCTGATCCCAGCCCTAGACCCCAGTCTCACAGAGACTACGTCCCGAATGTCCCCTTATTCTTCTATATAGTGCACTTCTTTAACTAGGTCCCGTATCCCCTGGCAGTGAAACAGGGACAGAACCATGTAAAGGTCATAACCGCCACATCTGTCCTTTGTTGTTTCTTTCTGTTTGTGACATACATACAGAAGCTGTTTTCTGCCCTTCTCGGGAACTGAACTGTGAGTTTCCTCTGTCTGTGTCTGTGTGTGTGTGTGTGTGTGTGTGTGTGTGTGTGTGTGTGTGTGTGTGTGTGTGTGTGTGTGTGTGTGTGTGTGTGTGTGTGTGTGTGTGTGTGTGTGTGTGTGTGTGTGTGTGTGTGTGTGTGCGTCTGTGCGCATGAATGGTTACCAGTGTACTATTGATGCATTCTTTTTACCAACAAGATCTCACAGGTTGCCTTTGAAATTCACTCACTATCTATATTAATATATGTATCTATATTACTGTCTATATGAATATATATATATATATATATTACTGTCTACATTAATATATATATATCTATATTACTGTCTATATTAATATATAAATATATATATATATTACTGTCTATATTAATATATACATATTACTGTCTATATTAATATATATATATATATATATTACTGTCTACATTAATATATATATCTATATTACTGTCTATCTTAATATATATATATATATAAATATATATATATATATATATATATATATATATATATATATATATATATATATATTACTGTCCATATTACTATATGTATCTATATTACTGTCTATATTAATATATATATTACTGTCTATATTAATATATATATCTATATTACTGTCCCTATCTATATTACTGTCTATATTACTATATATATATATATATCTATATATATTACTGTCTATATTATTATATATATATATCTATATTACTGTCTATATTTATATATATCTATATTACTGTCTATTAATATATATATATATTACTGTCTATGTTAATATATATATATCTATATTACTGTCTATATTAATATATATATATCTATATCACTGTCTATATTAATATATATATATATATATATATATATATATATTTATATATATATATATATATATATATATATATATATATACAGTATATATATATTACTATCCCTCTGTCTGAGTGAACAGCAGGATACAGACTCTCTGTCTCTGAGTGAACAGCAGGATACTGACTCTCTGTCTCTATGTTAACAGCAGGATACTGACTCTGTCTCTATGTTAACAGCAGGATACTGACTCTGTCTCTATGTTAACAGCAGGATACTGACTCTGTCTCTATGTTAACAGCAGGATACTGACTCTGTCTCTATGTTAACAGCAGGATACTGTCACGCCCTGGCCTTATTATTCTTTGTTTTCTTTATTATTTTAGTTAGGTCAGGGTGTGACATGGGTAATGTTTATGTTTTGTTGGTTTTGGGTGTTTATTTGGTAAAGGGGTTATGGGGTGTAGTAGATGGTTTTGTGTTGAGTGTATATGTCTAGTGTTGTCTATGTTGGTTAGTTATCTAGGAGAGTCTATGGTTACCTGAATGAGTTCCCAATTAGAGACAGCTGATTTCGGTTGTCTCTGATTGGGAGCCTTATTTAGGGTAGCCATAGGCTCTCATTGGTTGTGGGTAATTGTCTATGTAAGAACGTTAGTAGCCTGTATGTTTGTGCACAACGTTTGTAGCTTCACGGTCGTTTTGTTGTTTTGTTGTTTTGTTAAAGTGTTTTTGTGTCGTGTTCATCTTCGTGTTAAAATAAAAGAAGATGGCTTATTTTCCAACTGCTGCATTTTGGTCCGTTAATCTGCCACACGATCGTGACAGAATTACCCACCATAGGACCAAGCGGCATGGAAGGCGGCAACAGGACCTACCTACACAGGATCTCTGGAGTTGGGAGGACGAATTGGAAAGAGATGGACCTTGGGATCAACCTGGAGAATATCGCCTCCCTCGTGAAGAGCTGGAGGCAGCGAAAGCCGAGAGGAGGCGATATGAGGAGGCAGCACGGAGACAAGGCTGGAAACCCGTGAGTACACCCCAAAAATTTCTTGGGGGGGGCCTTAAAGGGAGTGTGGCGAAGTCAGGTAGGAAACCTGCGCCTACTCCCTGTACTTACCGTGGAGAGCGGGAGTACGGGCAGACACCGTGTTACGCAGTAGAGCGCACGGTGTCTCCTGTACGCGTGCATAGCCCGGTTCGGTACATTTCAGCTCCACGTATCGGCCGGGCTAGACTGAGCGTTGAGCCGTATGTCATGAAGCCGGCCCAACGCATCTGGTCACCAGTGCGTCTCCTCGGGCCGGCGTACATGGCACCAGCCTTACGCATGGTGTCCCCGGTTCGCCTACATAGGCCGGTGCGGGTTATTCCACCTCCCCGCACTGGTCAGGCGACGGGGAGCATAGAACCAGGTAAGGTTGGGCAGGCTCGGCGTTCAAGGGAGCCAGTACGCCTGCACGGTCCGGTATTTCCGGCGCCACCTCCCCGCCCCAATCCAGTACCACCAGTGCCTCCTCCACGCACTAGCTATATGGTGCGTGTCTCCAGCCCTTTACCACCAGTGTCTAAACCACGCACCAAGCCTCCTGTGTGTCCCCAGAGTCCTGTGCGTCCTGTTGCTGCTCCCCGCACTAGCCCTGAGATGCGTGTCTCCAGCCCGGTGCCACCAGTCCCGGCACCACGCACCAGGCCAACAGTGCGCCTCAGCCGGCAGGAGTCTGCCGTCTGCACAGCGTTGACTGAACTGCTCGTCTCCCCAGCGCCATCTGAGCCATCCGTCTCCCCAGCGCCATCTGAGCCATCCGTCTCCCCAGCGCCATCTGAGCCATCCGTCTGCAATGAGCCTGCAAAGCCGCCCGTCTGCCATGAGCCTGCAAAGCCGCCCGTCTGCCATGAGCCCACTGAGCCGTCCGCCAGACAGGAGCCGCTAGAGCCGCCAGCCAGACAGGAGCCGCTAGAGCCGTCCGTCAGACAGGATCTGCCAGAGCCGCCAACCAGACAGGATCTGCCAGAGCCGCCAACCAGACAGGATCTGCCAGAGCCGCCAACCAGACAGGAGCAGCCAGATCAGTCAGCCAGCCATGAGCAGCCAGATCCGTCAGCCAGCCATGAGCAGCCAGATCCGTCAGCCAGCCATGAGCAGCCAGATCCGTCAGCCAGCCATGAGCAGCCAGATCCGTCAGCTAGCCATGAGCAGCCAGATCCGTCAGCTAGCCATGAGCAGCCAGATCCGTCAGCTAGCCATGAGCAGCCAGATCCGTCAGCTAGCCATGAGCAGCCAGATCCGTCAGCTAGCCATGAGCAGCCAGATCCGTCAGCTAGCCATGAGCAGCCAGATCCGTCAGCCAGCCATGAGCAGCCAGATCCGTCAGCCAGCCATGAGCAGCCAGATCCGTCAGCCAGCCATGAGCAGCCAGATCGGTCAGCCAGCCATGGGCCGTCCCTCAGTCCGGAGCTGCAGTCCCTCAGTCCGGAGCTGCAGTCCCTCAGTCCAGAGCTGCCATTCCTCAGTCCGGAGCTGCCATTCCTCAGTCCGGAGCTGCCCCTTACCCTGGAGCTGCCCCTTACCCTGGTGCTGCCCCTTACCCTGGTGCTGCCCCTTACCCTGGTGCTGCCCCTTACCCTGGTGCTGCCCCTTACCCTGGTGCTGCCCCTGACCCTGGTACTGCCCCTGACCCTGGTACTGCCCCTGACCCTGGTACTGCCCCTGACCCTGGTACTGCCCCTTACCCTGGTACTGGTCCTTAGTCCGGAGCTGTCCCTTAGTCCGGAACTCCCCCTTAATGCAATGGGGTTAATGTGGAGGGGGGTCGTTTGGAGGAAGCCTAGGAGGTGGTTAGGTACTGTGGTGACGTGGGGACTACGACCAGAGCCGGAGCCGCCACCGTGGAGGGGAGCCCACCCAGACCCTCCCCTAGACTGTGTATGGTGCGCCCGGAGTTCGCGCCTCAAGGGGGGGGTTATGTCACGCCCTGGCCTTATTATTCTTTGTTTTCTTTATTATTTTAGTTAGGTCAGGGTGTGACATGGGTAATGTTTATGTTTTGTTGGTTTTGGGTGTTTATTTGGTAAAGGGGTTATGGGGTGTAGTAGATGGTTTTGTGTTGAGTGTATATGTCTAGTGTTGTCTATGTTGGTTAGTTATCTAGGAGAGTCTATGGTTACCTGAATGAGTTCCCAATTAGAGACAGCTGATTTCGGTTGTCTCTGATTGGGAGCCTTATTTAGGGTAGCCATAGGCTCTCATTGGTTGTGGGTAATTGTCTATGTAAGAACGTTAGTAGCCTGTATGTTTGTGCACAACGTTTGTAGCTTCACGGTCGTTTTGTTGTTTTGTTGTTTTGTTAAAGTGTTTTTGTGTCGTGTTCATCTTCGTGTTAAAATAAAAGAAGATGGCTTATTTTCCAACTGCTGCATTTTGGTCCGTTAATCCGCCACACGATCGTGACAGATACTGACTCTGTCTCTATGTTAACAGCAGGATACTGACTCTGTCTCTATGTTAACAGCAGGATACTGACTCTGTCTCTATGTTAACAGCAGGATACTGACTCTGTCTCTATGTTAACAGCAGGATACTGACTCTCTGTCTCTGTGTTAACAGCAGGATACTGACTCTGTCTCTATGTTAACAGCAGGATACTGACTCTGTCTCTATGTTAACAGCAGGATACTGACTCTGTCTCTGTGTTAACAGCAGGATACTGACTCTCTGTCTCTGTGTTAACAGCAGGATACTGACTCTGTCTCTATGTTAACAGCAGGATACTGACTCTGTCTCTATGTTAACAGCAGGATACTGACTCTCTGTCTCTATGTTAACAGCAGGATACTGACTCTGTCTCTATGTTAACAGCAGGATACTGACTCCCTGTCTCTATGTTAACAGCAGGATACTGACTCTGTCTCTATGTTAACAGCAGGACACTGCTCTATCTGTCTCTCTCCTGGTCCTGCACCTTGCCGCACTTGGAATATCACACACACACACGCACACGCACACGCACACGCACAAACACACATGAACCTTCATCTCCAAGCCCTGTTGCCTACTCCTCCCCTCACTCTCCACCCTCTTCACCTCAACATCCGTTCACACACAACATGCATTGTTAGTCTCTTCCAGAGGGATATTTCTTCTTGTGTTTCCAATCTGACTAAAGCAACAGAGACTAAGGCAAGAGGCAGCAGGAAGCTAATGAATAGGATGGACGTTTGCCCCATTTGCGTGTGTGTGTGTGTGTTTTCAAACAAATGTGCTTGTGTGCACGTGTGTGCATGCATATGTGTGTGTGTGTATGTGTGTTCCCATGCCCAGTGAACAGTGTCAGGCGGGCCACTCCTACCACCACTCCCTGGTGTGTCAATCGTACCACGGGATGCTGTGACAGACTATACCCAAACTCTCTCTGTTTGTGTCCCAATTATATTAATACTGTAATTAACACTACTGACGTAGCTCTATGTTTATAACACTACTGACGTAGCTCTATGTTTACTGATGTAGCTCTATGTTTATAACACTACTGACGTAGCTCTGTTTACTGATGTAGCTCTATGTTTATAACACTACTGATGTAGCTCTATGTTTATAACACTACTGATGTAGCTCTATGTTTATAACACTACTGATGTAGCTCTATGTTTATAACACTACTGATGTAGCTCTATGTTTATAACACTACTGATGTAGCTCTATGTTTATAACACTACTGATGTAGCTCTATGTTTATAACACTACTGATGTAGCTCTATGTTTATAACACTACTGATGTAGCTATGTTTATAACACTACTGATGTAGCTCTATGTTTATAACACTACTGATGTAGCTCTATGTTTAGAACACTACTGATGTAGTTCTATGTTTAGAACACTACTGATGTAGCTCTATGTTTATAACACTACTGATGTAGCTCTATGTTTAGAACACTACTGATGTAGCTCTATGTTTAGAACACTACTGATGTAGCTCTATATTTATAACACTACTGATGTAGCTCTATTTTTATAACACTACGGATGTAGCTCTATGTTTATAACACTACTGATGTAGCTCTATGTTTATAACACTACTGATGTAGCTCTATGTTTATAACACTACTGATGTAGCTCTATGTTCATAACACTACTGATGTAGCTCTATGTTTATAACACTACTGATGTAGCTCTATGTTTATAACACTACTGATGTAGCTCTATTTTTATAACACTACTGATGTAGCTCTATGTTTATAACACTACTGATGTAGCTCTATGTTTATAACACTACTGATGTAGCTCTATGTTTATAACACTACTGATGTAGCTCTATGTTTATAACACTACTGATGTAGCTCTATGTTTATAACACTACTGATGTAGCTCTATGTTTATAACACTACTGATGTAGCTCTATATTTATAACACTACTGATGTAGCTCTATGTTTATAACACTACTGATGTAGCTCTATGTTTATAACACTACTGATGTAGCTCTATGTTTATAACACTACTGATGTAGCTCTATATTTAGAACACTACTGATGTAGCTCTATGTTTAGAACACTACTGATGTAGCTCTATGTTTAGAACACTACTGATGTAGCTCTATGTTTAGAACACTACTGATGTAGCTCTATGTTTAGAACACTACTGATGTAGCTCTATGTTTAGAACCCTACTGATGTAGCTCTATGTTTAGAACACTACTGATGTAGCTCTATGTTTAGAACACTACTGATGTAGCTCTATGTTTAGAACACTACTGATGTAGCTCTATGTTTAGAACACTACTGATGTAGCTCTATATTTATAACACTACTGATGTAGCTCTATGTTTATAACACTACTGATGTAGCTCTATGTTTATAACACTACTGATGTAGCTCTATGTTTATAACACTACTGATGTAGCTCTATGTTTATAACACTACTGATGTAGCTCTATGTTCATAACACTACTGATGTAGCTCTATGTTTATAACACTACTGATGTAGCTCTATGTTTATAACACTACTGATGTAGCTCTATGTTTATAACACTACTGATGTAGCTCTATGTTTATAACACTACTGATGTAGCTCTATGTTTATAACACTACTGATGTAGCTCTATGTTTATAACACTACTGATGTAGCTCTATGTTTATAACACTACTGATGTAGCTCTATGTTTATAACACTACTGATGTAGCTCTATGTTTATAACACTACTGATGTAGCTATGTTTATAACACTACTGATGTAGCTCTATGTTTATAACACTACTGATGTAGCTCTATGTTTATAACACTACTGATGTAGCTCTATGTTTATAACACTACTGATGTAGCTCTATGTTTATAACACTACTGATGTAGCTATGTTTATAACACTACTGATGTAGCTCTATGTTTATAACACTACTGATGTAGCTCTATGTTTATAACACTACTGATGTAGCTATTTTTATAACACTACTGATGTAGCTCTATGTTTATAACACTACTGTTGTAGCTATGTTTATAACACTACTGATGTAGCTCTATGTTTATAACACTACTGATGTAGCTCTATGTTTATAACACTACTGATGTAGCTCTATGTTTATAACACTACTGATGTAGCTCTATGTTCATAACAATACTGATGCTTTTGCTTTTCATCTACAAATCATATATCTTCCTGAACATTGGACATGAAGGAAAATAAATGAGTGAAGGAAGTTATTCTCGACTGTTGGGTAACAGCCACTGGTAAATCAGAGCAAGGTCCTTTTCCTTGTCTCTGAGGACAAGCCTAGCGAAAGTCAGAGTTGACATGTTTTCTTATGTGAAATGCTAACAGTGAACTCTCTTCTGTTCTGCTTTGCTCCAGTGTAAATGCATTGTCATTTTCACCTCTCGTCTCCTCCCTTTGTAATCCTCTTCCTCTCCTCCTTTCCTTTCCTTTCCTCTCGTCTCCTGGTGTTTTCTTCCTCTATCTGTGATCATGAGTGATGCTGTTATCAGAGGAACACACACACAGGGAAGAGGAAGAGACCATTAAGTAGATAAGTAAAGGGTGTGTGGACACTTATCCTGATTAAGACCGAGCATTAAGTAATTACAGTAATTCACTGTAATATCTTTTAAGATGTGTAACGATTTTTGTATTCCCTGCGTAACATTTTGTCTGAAGCAGAGATGAATACCTAGGTAAAGAAAAAACCTCTAAATTAATTTGGATTATCACGTTTCAGGGAAGACACAGATGGAGACAGTGTCGAAGTAACAAAAGTGTATTACTAGAACAGGAGGCAAAACAACAGGTCAAGGGCAGGCAGAGGTCAGTAATCCAGATCAGAGTCCATAAGGTACAGAACGTCTGGTAGTCTCGGGGTCAGGGCAGGCAGAGGTCAACTATCCAGGGTGGTGTAACAAGGTACAGAAACGACAGTCAGGCTCAGGGCAGGCAGAATGGTCAAAACTGGGAAAACCAGAAAACAGGAAACTAGAGACAGACAGGAGCACAGGAAAAACGCTGGTAGGCTTGACGAACAAAATTATCTGGCAACAGACAATGGGGAAGATGGGCGACACCTGGAGGGGGGTGGAGACAAGCACAAAGACAGGTGAAACATATGTGCAACACTACAATTTTTATTCTGAGTTCTTGGCTGATTTCTGCTGATTTTCCCATGATGTCAAGCAAAGAGGCACTGAGTTTGAAGGTAGGCCTTGAAATACATCCATAGGTACACGTTCAATTGACACAAATGATGTGAATTAGCCTATCAGAAGCTTCTAAAGCCATGAAATACTTTTCTGGAACTTTCCAAGCTGTTTAAAGTCAATTTAGCATTTGTAAACTTCTGACCCACTGGAATTGTGAATTATAACCTTCCCACAATTAACCTTCCCAAGTTCTCTCACGTCACCCCGCTCCTCCGCTCTCTCCACTGGCTTCCAGTTGAAGCTCGCATCCGCTACAAGACCATGGTGCTTGCCTACGGAGCTATGAGGGGAACGGCACCTCCGTACCTTCAGTCTCTGATCAGGCCCCACACCCAAACAAGGGCACTGCGTTCATCCACCTCTGGCCTGCTCGCCTCCCTACCTCTGAGGAACTACAGTTCCCGCTCAGCCCAGTCAAAACTGTTCGCTGCTCTGGCACCCCAATGGTGGAACAAACTCCCTCATGACGCCAGGACAGCGGAGTCAATCACCACCTTCCGGAGACACCTGAAACCCCACCTCTTTAAGGAATACCTTGGGTAGGATAAAGTAATCCTTCTGACCCCCCCCCCCCCCCTTAAAAGATTTAGATGCACTATTGTAAAGTGGCTGTTCCATTGGATATCTTAAGGTGAATGCACCAATTTGTAAGTCGCTCTGGATAAGAGCGTCTGCTAAATGACTGAAATATAATGTTAAATGTTATAAGTAAAATAATCTGTCTGTAAACAAGTGTTGGAAAAAATTACTTGTGTCACACGAAGTAGATGTCCTAACCGACTTGCCAAAACTATTGTTTCTTAACTTCTTTGATATAGGGGGCAGCATTTTCACTTTTGGATGAATTGCGTGCCCATAGTGAACTGCCTCCTACTCTCTCCCAGATGCTAATATATGCATAATATTACTATTATATTATATATATTATATATATATATATATTATTATTATATTACTATTGGACAGAAAACACTCTGGCGTTTCTAAAACTGTTTGAATGATGTCTGTGAGTATAACATAACTCATATGGCTGGCAAAAACCTGAGAAAAAAATCTAAACAGGAAGTTAGAAATCTGAGAAGGGTCGATGTAAAAGTCATCGCCTATTCAATTCCCTGTAAAATATGGATATGTTAGCACTTCCTACGCCTTCCACTATATGTCAACAGTCTGTAGAACGCTGAATGAAGCCTCTAGTGTGATGTGGGGCCGGATGGGAGGTGTTTGAGTCATTGATCTGACAGAATGCCAGTTCTTGCTCACGCGCTTTCCTCATGATATCGCCTTGCGTTCCATTACTTATACAGACATGAAGAAATACTCCGGTTGGAACGTTATTGGATATATATGATAGCAAAACATACTGAAGATTGATTCTCCACTAAGTTTGACCAGTTTATTCGACTTGTAATATAACTTTTTGAAGTTTCCGTCCGACGTTTGTCTGCATCTGCGCGAGCGTTTGGACACGCAAAAGTAGCTAAGTCAATCAATCAATCAATTTTATTTTATATAGCCCTTCGTACATCAGATAATATCTCGAAGTGCTGTACAGAAACCCAGCCTAAAACCCCAAACAGCTAGAATGCAGGTGTAGAAGCACGGTGGCTAGGAAAAACTCCCTAGAAAGGCCAAAACCTAGGAAGAAACCTAGAGAGGAACCAGGCTATGAGGGGTGGCCAGTCCTCTTCTGGCTGTGCCGGGTGGAGATTATAACAGAACTATGCCAAGATGTTCAAAAATGTTCATAAGTGACAAGCATGGTCAAATAATAATCATGAATAATTTTCAGTTGGCTTTTCATGGCTGATCATTAAGAGTTGAAAAACAACAGGTCTGGGACAGGTGGCGGTTCCATAACCGCAGGCAGAACAGCTGAAACTGGAATAGCAGCAAGGCCAGGCGGACTGGGGACAGCAAGGAGTCACCACGGGCGGCAATCCCGACGCATGGTCCTAGGGCCCAGGGCCTCCGAGAGAAAGAAAGAGAGAAGGAGAAAATTAGAGAGAGCCAAGATTTTCAAAATGTTCATAAATGACAAGCATGGTCAAATAATAATCAGGAATAAATCTCAGTTGGCTTTTCATAGCCGATCATTAAGAGTTGAAAACAGCAGGTCTGGGACAGGTAGGGGTTCCATAACCGCAGGCAGAAGAGTTGAAACTGGAATAGCAGCAAGGCCAGGCGGACTGGGGGCAGTAAGTAGTAAGTAGCAAAAGTAGCTAATTGGACATAAGTAATGGACATTATCGAACAAAACAACGATTTATTGTGGAACTAGGATTCCTGGCAGTGCATTCTGATGAACATATAGGGTAAGGGAATATTTATGGTGTAATTTCGTATTTCTGTTGACTCCAACATGGCAGAGAAATGTTGTTAAACTTCTTGCGAATATAGGGGGTGCTGTTTCGACTTAGCATAAATTGGTCTCCAGATTAAACTGCCTAGTACTCAATTCTTGCTTGTACAATATGCATATTATTATTATTATTGGATAGAAAACACTCTCTAGTTTCTATAATCGTTGGAATTATGTCTCTGAGTGAAACAGAACTCATTCTACAGCCCTTTTCATGACAGGGAGTGAGATTTCAGAAATCTTGGCCCCTGTTCCCAGGTCAGTTTTAATGTCCCTGTGAATGCTATGGGGATACAAACACTGCATAGGCCTTCCTCTAGATGTCACTAAGTGGTGACAATTTGAATGGAGTCGATTGCGCAATCAGGGCCTGTATAAAAGACCAAAGAGCGGAAGTACATGTCTTTTCCTTGGCGCACGATGGACGTCGGACTGGCCTCTTTCCAAGCTTTGGTTTAGCCAGTAATATATCGCCGGTCATGTTTTTACTCGTTATAGGTGTTAAAAACATCATAAGGTAGTTAATTTCAACCGTTTTATAGCAATTTATATCCGTTTAGTGCGATATTCTGGCATTTCTTTGTGACGCACCTCCAAGAGTTGGGCACTTTTCCAGTAAATGCCGAACGTTAGTGGCCATTTCGACGGGACAAGAGGACATCTTTCGACCAAAAGACGATTAGACCGGAGAAAGGATACATTGCCCAAGATTCTGATGGGAGTTCAGCTAATAGTAAGAACTATTTATGATGATAAATCGTTGTTCTGTAGAAAAATGTTAAACGCATATTCCGCCATTTTCTTTGGGGTAGCTTCGCTTTGGCGCACCCTGTATTGCACAGTAAGGTTAATTTAAAAAATGTAATTCAGTGATTGCATTAAGAACTAATTTGTCTTTCAATTGCTGTCCACCCTGTATTTTTAGTCAAGTTTATGAATATTTATTCATTAGACTAGATCACTGTCCAATATGGCGACTGACATTTTCAGGCCAGTTTTGCTACAATTCTCATTGTATAACCACGTTTTTTTGTGGCTAAATATGCATATTTTCGAACAAACTCTATATATATGTTGTAATATGATGTTACAGGAGTGTCATTGGAAGAATTCTGAGAAGGTTAGTGAAAAAATTAATAAATTTTGGTGGTGATAATGCTATCGCTCTTTTTGCCTTGAATCAATGCTGGGGTAATGTTTGCACATATGATATGCTAATATAACGATGTATTGTGTTTTCGCTGTAAGACACTTAGAAAATCTGAAATATTGTCTGGATTCACAGGATCTGTGTCTTTCAATTAGTGTACGCTGTGTATTTTTAAGAAATGTTTTATGATTAGTAATTAGGTAATACACGTTGCTCTCTGTATTTATTCTAGTCGAGTTGTGATGGTGGGTGCAATTGTATACTATGATTTATACCTGAAATATGCACATTTTTCTAACAAAACCTATCCTATACAATAAATATGTTATCAGACTGTCATCTGATGAGGTTTTTTCTTGGTTAGTGGCTATTAATATCTTTATTTGGCCGAATTGGTGATAGCTACTGGTGGAGAGAAAAAATGGTGGACAAAGAAAAATGGTGTCTTTTGCTAACGTGGTTAGCTAATAGATTTACATATTGTGTCTTCCCTGTAAAACCTTTTACAAATCAGAAATGATGGCTGGATTCACAAGAAGTGTATCTTTCATCTGGTGTCTTGGACTTGTGATTGAATGATATTTAGATGCTAGTATTTACTTGTGACGCTATGCTAGCTATGCTATTCAGCTTTTTTTACTGGTGGGTGAGGTGGGGGGTGCTCCCGGATCCGGGTTTCTGAGTCGGTAGAAGTTAAATCTGAGCGCTGTCTCAGATTATCGCATGGCTTTTCACATTTTTTTTTTCACGTTTTTCTTTTTAAATCTGAGAAATCTAAGAACAAGTGTATCTTTCATCAAAGATTATTTATATTATTTTTGTTTGTTTTTATTATTATTTTTTTTATATTATTTATATTATTTTTGTATTTTTGTTATTTGACGTGGCTCTCTGCAAGTACTCCGGATATTTTAGAGGCATTTCTGAACATGGAGCCAATGTAAACCGAGATTTGTGGATATAAATATGCACATTATCGAACAAAACATAAATGTATTGTGTAACATGATGTCCTATGAGTGTCATCTGATGAAGATTATCAAAGGTTAGTGATTAATTTTATCTCTATTTCTGCTTTTTGTTACTACTATCTTTTGCTGTGAAAATGGCTGTGTTTTTCTGTGGCTGAGCTAATGTACTGAGCTAATGGAATTGTTTGGTGTGCTTTCGCCGTAAACCCTTTTTGAAATCAGACATGTTGGCTGGATTCACAACATGTGTAGCTTTAATTTGGTGTCTTTCATGTGTGATTTCATGAAAGATTGATTTTTATAGTCATTTATTTGAATTTGGCGCTCTACATTTTTTAGCTACCGTCCCACCTATCGCAGAGAAGTTAACAAGACATTTGTGGAGCGGTTGATAAACGAGTTTTAATGACTCCAACCTAAGTGTATGTAAACTTTCATCTTCAGCTGTATACACTCCCATTCAAACATGTTGGTTCACTTAGAAATGTTTTTGAAAGAAAAGCACATTTTTTCCCCATTATAATAACATCAAATTGATCAGAAATACAGTGTAGACATTGTTAATGTTGTAAATGACTATTGTAGCTGGAAACGGCTGCTTTTTAATGGAATATATACATAGGTGTACAGAGGCCCATTATCAGCAACCATCACTCCTGTGTTCCAATGGCACGTTATGTTAGCTAATCTGTCACGCCCTGACCTTAGTTCCTTTGTTATGTCTCTATTTTTGGTTTGGTCAGTGCGTGAGTTGGGGTGGGCATTCTATGTTTTTGTTCTATGTTTTATATTTCTATGTGTTTGGCCGAGTGTGGTTCTCAATCAGAGGCAGCTGTCTATCGTTGTCTCTGATTGAGAACCATACTTAGCTAGCCTCATCCCACCTGTGTTTGTGGGTAGTTGTTTCCTGTTGTGTGCCTGCACCAGACAGAACTGTTTCGGTCACTATTCTTTGTTATTTTTGTGTTCATTTAATAAATATGGACACGTATCACGCTGCGTATTGGTCCAATCCTTCCTCCTCATCTTCCCAGGACGAGAATCGTTACATAATCCAAGTCTATAATTTTAAAAGGCTAATTGATCATTAGAAAACCCTTTTGCAGTTATGTTAGCACAGCTGAAAACTTTTGTTCTGTTTAAAGAAGCAATAAAACTGTCCTTCCTTAGTCTAGTTGAGTATCTGGAGGATCAGAATTTGTGCATTTGATTACAGGCTCAAAATGGCCAGAAAAGGACCTTTCTTCTGAAACTCGTCAGTCTATTCTTGTTCTGAGAAAGGAAGACTATTCCATTTGAGAAATTGCCAAGGAACTGAAAATATCGTACAACACTGTGTACTGCTCCCTTCACAGAACAGCGCAAACTGGCTCTAACCAGAATAGAAAGAGGAATGGGAGGCCCCGGTGCACAACTGAGCAAGAGGGCAAGGACATTAGACTGTCTAGTTTTAGAAACGGATGACTCACAAGTCCTCAGCTGGCAGCTTCATTAAATAGTACCCGCAAACGCAAAACACCAGTCTCAATGTCAACAGTGAAGAGGCATCTCCGGGATGCTGGCCTTCTAGGCAGAGTTCCAAAGAAAAAGCTATATCTCAGACTGGCCAATACAAATAAAATATTAAGATGGGCAGAAGAACAGACACTGGACAGAGGAACTCTGCGTATCTCTCTCCAGTCTCAAATGTATGGAAGATTGAAACAGGTTTAGCGCCATCCATCATTCCTTCAATTCGGACCAGCTTCCCTGCCGATGAAAAACCTCCCCACAGCATGCTGCCACCACCATGCTTAATTGTGGGAATGGTGTTATCGGGGTGATAAGAGGTGTTGGGTTTACGCCAGACGTAGCATTTTCCTTGATGGCCAAAAAGCTCACTTTTAGTCTCATCTGACCAGAGTACCTTCTTCAGTATGTTTGGGGAGTCTCCCACATGCCTCTTGGCGAAAACCAACGTGTTTGCTAAATTTTTTTTTAAAACAATGGCTTTTTTCTGGCCACTCTTCTGTAAAGCCCAGCTCTGTGGAGTGTACAGCTTAAAGTGGTCCTATGGACAGATACTCCAATCTCCGCTGTGGGGCT
>NC_074689.1:39873526-39913526 GCF_029448725.1 Salvelinus fontinalis
TAGCTGTTCTAGTGTTACTGTAGTAGTTATAGTGTTACTGTAGCTGTTCTAGTGTTACTGTAGCTGTTCTAGTGTTACTGTAGCTGTTCTAGTGTTACTGTAGTAGTTATAGTGTTACTGTAGCTGTTCTAGTGTTACTGTAGCTGTTCTAGTGTTACTGTAGTTGTTCTAGTGTTACTGTAGTTGTTCTAGTGTTACTGTAGTTGTTCCAGTGTTACTGTAGTTGTTCTAGTGTTACTGTAGCTGTTCTAGTGTTACTGTAGCTGTTCTAGTGTTACTGTAGCTGTTCTAGTGTTACTGTAGTTGTTCTCGTGTTACTGTAGTTGTTCCAGTGTTACTGTAGCTGTTCCAGGGTTACTGTAGTTAGTCTACTGTTACTGTAGCTGTTCTAGTGTTACTGTAGTTGTTCTAGTGTTACTGTAGTTGTTCCAGTGTTACTGTAGCTGTTCTAGTGTTACTGTAGTTGTTCTAGTGTTACTGTAGCTGTTCTAGTGTTACTGTAGTTGTTCTAGTGTTACTGTAGTTGTTCCAGTGTTACTGTAGCTGTTCCAGTGTTACTGTAGCTGTTCTAGTGTTACTGTAGTTGTTCTAGTGTTACTGTAGCTGTTCTAGTGTTACTGTAGTTGTTCCAGTGTTACTGTAGTTGTTCCAGTGTTACTGTAGTTGTTCCAGTGTTACTGTAGCTGTTCCAGTGTTACTGTAGTTAGTCTACTGTTACTGTAGTTGTTCTAGTGTTACTGTAGTTGTTCTAGTGTTACTGTAGCTGTTCTAGTGTTACTGTAGTTAGTCTACTGTTACTGTAGTTGTTCTAGTGTTACTGTAGTTGTTCTAGTGTTACTGTAGCTGTTCTAGTGTTACTGTAGTTGTTCCAGTGTTACTGTAGTTGTTCTAGTGTTACTGTAGCTGTTCTAGTGTTACTGTAGCTGTACAGTCAACATTCCCATAAAGTCGGAGCTGCACTCCAGGATCTTAAGCACAACAATTCAGGACTTAACATATCATACGCAATGGATGACATAGTAAACAAAAAGTGTTACAGCCACTAGCTGTTGTAGTGTTACTGTAGTTGGTATAGTATTACATACTAGTTGGTCTAGTAGGGACCATGGCTGAAATTATCCCCAAGTTTGAGACTGCATCTTAAACACATTAACCTCCCGGCTGACGGAAGATCGATGGTGGTGAAGAGATGACACGCTGACATCTCTGACGACGCTTCATCATAATCACACCTGGGGAAAAAAATGACATTTACACATATGCATAATTAAAACCGATTATCCAAACGATGTGGAGTCACTAATTAAGATAATATTAATATAATTCGCGTTGTGATAGTCGTTAGCGGTTGTCTACTGACATGTCTAATGGATTTATTAAATGTATAATTGGGATGTGAGCTTGGTTAATACACAGATCGTTATTAAAGGTAATTATAGTTGGAAGTCAAGTGCAGGACTGGTTCTCTGCCGAGTGGAACCGTGTAGACAGACTCACTACACCTTACGGGAGAACACATAATGACACCTCACCTAACATATTGATGACATCCCTGATACAGGCACATCGCTCAAGATTGACTTTGAAACTGGACGTCAGATACCAAACTGTGATGTGTGAATGTGAGGATGCTCTCCACCAAGCTGTTGTACACCCTCTCCAGAACATCCTGGCTGACCCAAAACCCCTTAAATATCCTGATTTAAAAAAACAGACACTAGCTTGCTTTAAAAGAAAAACAGTCTGCATTCTCTGTAAAATTCAACTTGTTATCAATATGTGTCCCTAGGTATTTGAAACACTCAACCACCTGCACTGATTGGTCACTCAGAGAGAGTGGTTGGGACACTGGCAAGTTGTTGCCATTGAAGACCAGCTCCTTTGTCTTTTCCACATTGATGTGGAGGCCACTTGACCGGCACCATTCTTCAAGGTTGTTGGTCTGTTTAAAGTAGCTGTCCCCATCTGACATCTGGCATCTGGCATCTGACATCTGACATCTGACATCTGACATCTGACATCTGGCATCTGGCATCTGACATCTGACATCTGACATCTGGCATCTGACATCTGGCATCTGACATCTGACATCTGACATCTGGCATCTGGCATCTGACATCTGGCATCTGACATCTGACATCTGGCATCTGACATCTGACATCTGGCATCTGACATCTGACATCTGACATCTGACATCTGACATCTGACATCTGGCATCTGGCATCTGACATCTGGCATCTGACATCTGACATCTGGCATCTGACATCTGACATCTGGCATCTGACATCTGACATCTGACATCTGACATTTGACATTTGACATCTGGCATCTGGCATCTGACATCTGACATCTGACATCTGGCATCTGACATCTGACATCTGACATCTGACATCTGGCATCTTTAATAGGAAAAGAGTCCAACCAGAGTCATGGCATCCACGTACTTGAAAAGACTCATATTGTTTCATGGATCTTCATCTCATTAGTGTAGATAGAGAACACCAACGGTTCAGGAACAGCATCAGAGGTTCATGAGGACCATCTGCGAGCGGTCAGTTAACTAGTCCTCGATCCAACCTGCCGGGCCTCCGTTGACGTTCAGGTCCAGTAGTCATTTTAGCAGAGTGTGTATTTGCATTGTAAAGTAAGCTGAACTAAATCAGTGAATAAAATGTGATGATATGATGTAGCATGTTGAAGGGGACTAGCCATCATGTTCACCAAGGTCAGAGTAGCATCCCCAGTCCCACTATGTGATGATGTAGCATGTTGAAGGTGACTAGCCAGCATGTTCACCAAGGTCAGAGTAGCATCCCCAGTCCCACTCTGTGATGATGTAGCATGTTGAAGGTGACTAGCCAGCATGTTCACCAAGGTCAGAGTAGCATCCTCAGTCCCCCTCTGTGATGATGTAGCATGTTGAAGGGGACTAGCCACCATGTTCACCAAGGTCAGAGTAGCATCCCCAGTCTAACTCTGTGCCTTACAGGCAAACTGTAACAGCTCCAGTTGATTTTCAACGGACAGGGTAAGGTGCTTACTGACAACTCTTTCCATGCATTTGGTCAGAAGGGGCATGTGGGCCACAGGTCGAAAGTCATTTTGGTTATTTTTGCCCCTTGCTTCTTAGGCACCGGGACGATGGTCAACACCTTCCAGGAGTTTGGCACTGTACAGGTGCTCAGCAGGAGTTTGGCACTGTACAGGTGCTCAGCAGGAGTTTGGCACTGTACAGGTGCTCAGCAGGAGTTTGGCACTGTACAGGTGCTCAGCAGGAGTTTGGCACTGTACAGTTACTCAGCAGGAGTTTGGCACTGTACAGTTACTCAGCAGGAGTTTGGCACTGTACAGGTGCTCAGCAGGAGTTTGGCACTGTACAGGTGCTCAGCAGGAGTTTGGCACTGTACAGGTGATCAGCAGGAGTTTGGCACTGTACAGGTGCTCAGCAGGAGTTTGGCACTGTACAGGTGCTCAGCAGGAGTTTGGCACTGTACAGGTGCTCAGCAGGAGTTTGGCACTGTACAGGTGCTCAGCAGGAGTTTGGCACTGTACAGGTGCTCAGCAGGAGTTTGGCACTGTACAGGTGCTCAGCAGGAGTTTGGCACTGTACAGGTGCTCAGCAGGAGTTTGGCACTGTACAGGTGCTCAGCAGGAGTTTGGCACTGTACAGGTGCTCAGCAGGAGTTTGGCACTGCACAGGTGCTCAGCAGGAGTTTGGCACTGCACAGGTGCTCAGCAGGAGTTTGGCACTGTACAGGTGCTCAGCAGGAGTTTGGCACTGTACAGGTGCTCAGCAGGAGTTTGGCACTGTACAGGTGCTCAGCAGGAGTTTGGCACTGTACAGGTGCTCAGCAGGAGTTTGGCACTGTACAGGTGCTCAGCAGGAGTTTGGCACTGTACAGGTGCTCAGCAGGAGTTTGGCACTGTACAGGTGCTCAGCAGGAGTTTGGCACTGTACAGGTGCTCAGCAGGAGTTTGGCACTGTACAGGTGCTCAGCAGGAGTTTGGCACTGTACAGGTGCTCAGCAGGAGTTTGGCACTGTACAGGTGCTCAGCAGGAGTTTGGCACTGTACAGGTGCTCAGCAGGAGTTTGGCACTGTACAGGTGCTCAGCAGGAGTTTGGCACTGCACAGGTGCTCAGCAGGAGTTTGGCACTGCACAGGTGCTCAGCAGGAGTTTGGCACTGTACAGGTGCTCAGCAGGAGTTTGGCACTGTACAGGTGCTCAGCAGGAGTTTGGCACTGTACAGGTGCTCAGCAGGAGTTTGGCACTGTACAGGTGCTCAGCAGGAGTTTGGCACTGTACAGGTGCTCAGCAGGAGTTTGGCACTGTACAGGTGCTCAGCAGGAGTTTGGCACTGTACAGGTGCTCAGCAGGAGTTTGGCACTGTACAGGTGCTCAGCAGGAGTTTGGCACTGTACAGGTGCTCAGCAGGAGTTTGGCACTGTACAGGTGCTCAGCAGCAGTTGAAAGAGTCGTGTAAAGACTCCCTTGAGCTGGTTGGTACAGACCTTCAGTAATTTGCCCCATAGTGCATCTGGGCACGGTGCTAATATATGACAAGCATGAGGCCACCTCATTCTCTGTTGTCTGGGCAGGAGAAGATTTGGGGATCCGCTTGCATGTTTGTTTACATTTGTCTTTAATATTGACCGTGTCAAATCTTCCGTAAAAACAGTAAAAGTAAAAATAGTCTCCAGAGGATGATCTGCCATGTTGTTGTTCTCTTCTCTTCCTCTTCCCATCATTGCATTAAGCCCCTCCCATGCTTGTCTTGGATTGGCTGGACGGAACTTCCGATCCACTTTATCCTTGAAGTTCTTTGCTTTCCAATTTTTTTTAACTTAAATACATTTTCTTTCTCCTTTACAGCATCAGTATCTCCTTTTAGGAACACACATTTTGTTTCATTGAGGCACATTTTCAAGTCCTTAGACAACCCAGGGCTTGTTTTTTTTTGAGAATTACTCTTGACAGTTTTCGTGTTAATAACAGTATCCTCCCAAAACTGGATGTATGATGTAATGCTGTCTGTCAACTGGTGGGTATCCATCCAAACACCAGTCAAAGGACACCTCCCAGTCTGTGACGTCACAGCCTTGAGCTCCTCCCTACTGTCCTCTGTCCATACCTGAATGAATTTCTCTATAGGTTTATCCACACGTCACCTGCTGCCTGTATCTCAGAAGGAGATGGAAAACGTTATGGTCTGATTTCACAATGGGGGTGCTCTGCACACTGACTTGCATATGTCCTCAACGTTGCCATAGCACTGATACAGGATGCGAATTGAGCGAGTTGGACAGGTGATGTGCTGTTGCAGAGTGGGGAGGTGCTCGGAGAGGGAGAGGGTATTAAAATCCCCAAGCACAAATACTGTCTGGTCAGTTGATTGTGAAAGAGCAGCACGGAAACAGCGTGTGATCTTGTCAGCAGCTTCCTTAATGCCTAGAATAATGGTAATCTGTCCTAAATCAAATCAAATTAAAAGTTTTTATATAGCCCTTCGTACATCAGCTGATATCTCAAAGTGCTGTACAGAAACCCAGTCTAAAACCCCAAACAGCAAGCAATGCAGGTGTAAAAGCACGGTGGCTAGGAAAAACTCCATAGAAAGGCCAAAACCTAGGAAGAAACCTAGAGAGGAACCAGGCTATGAGGGGTGGCCAGTCCTCTTCTGGCTGTGCCGGGTGGAGATTATAACAGAACATGGCCAAGATGTTCAAAATGTTCATAAATGACCAGGCAGGGTCAAATAATATTAATCACAGTAGTTGTCCTACAACTCGCGTGGTAGATAGAATGGTGTGAATGATACAAGGAGAATCTCATAGTCTCTGGTGCACATTTCAATCACATTACTCTGCGTGGCCCAAGTATTATCTACAAAGATACATGCCCCCCCCCCCCCCCCCCCACCTATTGATTTATGTGACGTTGTTTAGTCTCCATTTGCTCTAATAGCAGTATATCCATCAAGGTTCACATCAACATCGTCCTGCCGGAGCCACGTTGCTGTGAAGCAGATTAAATTACTTCTCCTAAAGTCCTCTTCAAATTTAGCCACTGACTCATCCAGTTGAATTAAACGTGACGTCACATGGTTTGACATGGTGATCAACGGGAGCAGAGGACCGCTTCCCCTGCCTCCGTAATATGTTCCTGATACCACCTCTTGAGCTTTGCTTCTACTTAGTCCCCCTTTTTGACGTTGTAGAGCAACCGTCAGGCAAGGTAACGCTGGTTTTGGAGAGAGTGAAGATTTATCTCGGAAAGAGAGCAGAAACTCACGGGAGTGAGGGATGGTGGTTGACTTTACTCACTGAATCCATACAACCTCCGGTGGTGATTGTGACATTTTCAACATATTATAGCGATTACGATTAAGAAAGTCCCACATCCCACGTCCAATTCATTTGAAATCTTGAGACAGGTCTAGAGACAGGTTTATTAGAGACAGGTTTAGAGACAGGTCTAGAGACCGGTCTAGAGACAGGTCTAGAGACAGGTCTATTAGAGACAGGTCTAGAGACAGGTCTAGAGACAGGTCTATTAGAGACAGGTTTAGAGACAGGTCTAGAGACAGGTTTATTAGAGACAGGTCTAGAGACAGGTCTAGAGACAGGTCTAGAGACAGGTCTAGAGACCGGTCTAGAGACAGGTCTAGAGACAGGTCTATTAGAGACAGGTCTAGAGACAGGTCTATTAGAGACAGGTTTAGAGACAGGTCTATTAGAGACAGGTCTATTAGAGACAGGTTTAGAGACAGGTCTAGAGACAGGTCTATTAGAGACAGGTCTAGAGACAGGTCTATTAGAGACAGGTCTAGAGACAGGTCTAGAGACCGGTCTAGAGACAGGTCTAGAGAGGTCTAGAGACAGGTTTATTAGAGACAGGTCTAGAGACAGGTTTAGAGACAGGTTTATTAGAGACAGGTCTAGAGACAGGTTTTGACAGGTCTAGAGACAGGTCTAGAGACCGGTCTAGAGACAGGTTTATTAGAGACAGGTCTAGAGACAGGTTTATTAGAGACAGGTCTAGAGACAGGTCTAGAGACAGGTATAGAGACAGGTCTAGAGACAGGTTTAGAGACAGGTTTACAGAAAGGTTTATTAGACAGGTCTAGAGACAGGTCTAGAGACAGGTTTAGAGACAGGTCTAGAGACAGGTTTAGAGAAAGGTTTAGAGACAGGTTTAGAGACAGGTCTAGAGAAAGGTCTAGAGACAGGTCTAGAGACAGGTCTAGAGACAGGTTGAGAGAAAGGTTTAGAGACAGGTTTAGAGACAGGTCTAGAGACAGGTTTAGAGACAGGTCTAAAGACAGGTTCTTGAAACAGGTCTATTAGAGACAGGTTTATTAGAGACAGGTCTAGAGACAGGTCTATTAGAGACAGGTCTAGAGACCGGTCTAGAAACAGGTCTAGAGACAGGTCTAGAGACAGGTCTAAAGACAGGTCTAAAGACAGATCTAGAGACCGGTCTAAAGACAGGTCTAGAGACAGGTCTAGAGACAGGTCTAGAGACCGGTCTAGAGACAGGTCTAAAGACAGGTCTAGAGACAGGTTTATTAGAGACAGGTCTAGAGGAAGGTTTAGAGACAGTTCTAGAGACAGGTCTAGAGACCGGTCTAGAGACAACTCTCGCTGCTCTCTCTGTGATTTGTTCCAACCATAATGTTGGTGCTGCTAGATAAAGCCTTCTGAGAGTCTGCGGTAGATAGCATTATTTTATCAACTCTGTGTGTGTGTGTGTGTGTGTGTGTGTGTGTGTGTGTGTGTGTGTGTGTGTGTGTGTGTGTGTGTGTGTGTGTGTGTGTGTGTGTGTGTGTGTGTGTGTGTGTGTGTGTGTGTGTGTGTGAGAGCGGGGCTGTGGCAGATAGCATTATTTGACACAATTTGTCCTCAGTCTTGTCTGGTTGAAAGTGGCTCTAACTCAAAAACTAAAGGGAGATAACACACACAGAAGTGGTGGAAAATGCACCCAACTGTCATACTTGACCAAAAGTAAAGATACCTTAATAGAAAATGAAAGTAAAAGTGAAAGTCACCCAGTAAAATATTACTTGAATAAAAAAGTCTAAAAGTAATTGGTTTGAAAAAGATTTAAGTATCAAAAGTAAAAGTACAAGTATGAATAAATTATAATTCCTTACACAGATGGCCACATTTTCTAGTTGTTTTACATTTACGATACACTCCAACACTCAGACACTCAGACACTCCGACACTCAGAAACCATTTACAAATGAACCACGTGTTTAGTGAGTCCTCCAGATCAGAGGCAGTAGGGATGACCAGGGATGTTCTCTGTTTAGTGAGTCCTCCAGATCAGAGGCAGTAGGGATGACCAGGGATGTTCTCTGTTTAGTGAGTCCTCCAGATCAGAGGCAGTAGGGATGACCAGGGATGTTCTCTGTTTAGTGAGTCCTCCAGATCAGAGGTAGTAGGGATGACCAGGGATGTTCTCTGTTTAGTGAGTCCTCCAGATCAGAGGCAGCAGGGATGACTAGGGATGTTCTCTGTTTAGTGAGTCCTCCAGATCAGAGGCAGTAGGGATGACCAGGGATGTTCTCTGTTTAGTGAGTCCTCCAGATCAGAGGCAGTAGGGATGACCAGGGATGTTCTCTGTTTAGTGAGTCCTCCAGATCAGAGGCAGTAGGGATGACCAGGGATGTTCTCTGTTTAGTGAGTCCTCCAGATCAGAGGCAGTAGGGATGACCAGGGATGTTCTCTGTTTAGTGAGTCCTCCAGATCAGAGGCAGTAGGGATGACAGGGATGTTCTCTGTTTAGTGAGTCCTCCAGATCAGAGGCAGTAGGGATGACAGGGATGTTCTCTGTTTAGTGAGTCCTCCAGATCAGAGGCAGTAGGGATGACCAGGGATGTTCTCTGTTTAGTGAGCCCTCCAGATCAGAGGCAGTAGGGATGACCAGGGATGTTCTCTGTTTAGTGAGTCCTCCAGATCAGAGGTAGTAGGGATGGCCAGGGATGTTCACTGTTTAGTGAGTCCTCCAGATCAGAGGCAGCAGGGATGACCAGGGATGTTCTCTGTTTAGTGAGTCCTCCAAATCAGAGGCAGTAGGGATGACCAGGGATGTTCTCTGTTTAGTGAGTCCTCCAGATCAGAGGCAGTAGGGATGACCAGGGATGTTCTCTGTTTAGTGAGTCCTCCAGATCAGAGGCAGTAGGGATGACCAGGGATGTTCTCTGTTTAGTGAGTCCTCCAGATCAGAGGTAGTAGGGATGACCAGGGATGTTCTCTGTTTAGTGAGTCCTCCAGATCAGAGGCAGCAGGGATGACCAGGGATGTTCTCTGTTTAGTGAGTCCTCCAGATCAGAGGCAGTAGGGATGACCAGGGATGTTCTCTGTTTAGTGAGTCCTCCAGATCAGAGGCAGTAGGGATGACCAGGGATGTTCTCTGTTTAGTGAGTCCTCCAGATCAGAGGCAGTAGGGATGACCAGGGATGTTCTCTGTTTAGTCAGTCCTCCAGATCAGAGGCTGTAGAGATGACCAGGGATGTTCTTTTGATATGCGTGTGAATTAGACCGTTTTCCTGCCCTGTTAAGCATTCAAAAGGTAATTAGTACTTTTGGCTATCAGGGAAAACATATAGAGTAAAATATTTATAATTTGCTTTAGGAATGTAGTGAAGTAAAAGTAGTCAAAAATATAAATAGTAAAGTACAGATACCACTAAAAACGACTAAAGTAGGACTTTTAAGTATTTTTACTTAAGTACTTTACACCACTGACACACACACACACACACACACACGGAGAGCTTCTGTCAACCAGTCAGTCTATCAGCCTTGAGAAAGACTTGACATGTTTCACTTTTATCACATTGTATGATTCCTCTGCAGTCAACCGTAAACACACACAGTCTGCTTCAATAATACACAGCCTGCTTCAATAATACACAGTCTGCTTCAATAGTACACAGCCTGCTTCAATAATACACAGTCTGCTTCAATAATACACAGTCTGCTTCAATAATACACAGTCTGCTTCAATAATACAGAGCCTGCTTCAATAATACACAGCCTGCTTCAATAATACACAGTCTGCTTCAATAATACAGAGCCTGCTTCAATAATACACAGCCTGCTTCAATAGTACACAGTCTGCTTCAATAATAGACAGTCTACATCAATAATACACAGCCTGCTTCAATAGTACACAGTCTGCTTCAATAATACACAGTCTGCTTCAATACTACACAGTCTGCTTCAATAGTACACAGTCTGCTTCAATAATAGACAGTCTGCTTCAATAGTACACAGCCTGCTTCAATAATAGACATCCTGCTTCAATAGTACACAGTCTGCTTCAATAATAGACAGTCTGCTTCAATAGTACACAGCCTGCTTCAATAATACACAGCCTGCTTCAATAATACACAGTCTGCTTCAATAATAGACAATCTTCTTCAATAGTACACAGTCTGCTTCAATAATACACAGTCTGCTTCAATAATAGACAGTCTGCTTCAATAGTACACAGTCTGCTTCAATAATACACAGCCTGCTTCAATAATACACAGTCTGCTTCAATAATAGACAATCTGCTTCAATAGTACACAGTCTGCTTCAATAGTACACAGTCTGCTTCAATAATACACAGTCTGCTTCAATAGTACACAGTCTGCTTCAATAATACACAGTCTGCTTCAATACTACACAGTCTGCTTCAATAGTACACAGTCTGCTTCAATAATACACAGTCTGCTTCAATAATACACAGTCTGCTTCAATAATACACAGTCTGCTTCAATAATACACAGTCTGCTTCAATAATAGAAAATCTGCCTCTATTGTACACAGTCTGCTTCAATAGTACACAATCTGCTTCAATAATACACAGTCTGCTTCAATAGTACGCAGTCTGCTTCAATAGTACACAGCCTGCTTCAATAGTACACAGTCTGCTTCAATAATACACAGTCTGCTTCAATTGTACACAGTCTGCTTCAATAGTACACAGTCTGTTTCAATAGTACACAGTCTGCTTCAATAGTACACAGTCTGCTTCAATAATACACAGTCTGCTTCAATAATACACAGTCTGCTTCAATAATACACAGTCTGCTTCAATAGTACACAGTCTGCTTCAATAATACACAGTCTGCTTCAATAATACACAGTCTGCTTCAATAATACACAGCCTGCTTCAATAGTACACAGTCTTGGCTGGAATAATACATTATAGCCTTTCTCTTGATTTCAAAGATGATGGAAAGAAGAACAAAAACATTTTTTGTCTTTGTATTATCTTTTACCAGATCTAATATGTTATATTCTCCTACACCTGCATTGCTTGCTGTTTGGGGTTTTAGGCTGGGTTTCTGTACAGCACTTTGAGAAATCAGCTGATGTACGAAGGGCTATATAAAATAAACTTGATTTGATTTGATATCCTTGCTTCAGGTCCTGAGCTACAGGGGGTTAGATTTGGGTATGTCATTTTAGGGGAAAACTGAAAATAATGGGTCCGAAAGCTGATATTTTTCTAATACTCTATAAATGTTGATATTTTACACTGCCACCAGGAAGTATGCATACCTCTTGATTTATTCAAAATGTTGTTGTTACTGAATTCAAAATGGAGTAAATGTACTTTTTTTGTCACCCACAATACCCCGTAACGGTAAAGTGAATACATGTTAAAAAAATGTTTGGCACATTTATTGAAAATTAAATACAGAAATATTTACTTCATATAAGTATTTACACCCATGAGTCAATACATTTTAGAATCATATGTAGCAGAGAATATAGTTGTTTGTCGTACTGAGTATTTAGTAGTCAGTGACGTGTTGTGTTGGATTTGCCCCAAACATAGCGCCTTGTATTCAGGACATAACGTTTTTTACATTAGTGCTAAATTGGAAACAGGATGTACATTTTGGAATAGTTTTATTCTTCCCTCTTTTCGTTCTGTCAGTTAGGTTAGTATTGAGTTATTAGGTTATTATTGTGGAGTAACTACAATGTTGTTGATCCATCCTCAGTTTTCTCCTGTCACAGCCTTTAACTGCTGTAATTGTTTTAAAGTCACCATTGGCCTCATGTTGAAATATATGAGCGGTTTCCTTCCTCTCCGGCAACTGAGTTAGGAAGGGCGCCTGTATCTTTTTAGTGACTGGGTGTATTGATACACCCTCCAGTGGAATTAATAACTTCACCATGGATAAATGGGTATTCAATGTCTGCCTTTAAATATATACATATACAGTGGCTTGCGAAAGTATTCACCCCCCTTGGCATTTTTCCTATTTTGTTGCCTTAAAACCTGGAATTGAAATAGATTTTTTAGGGGGTTTGTATCTGTAGTGGCTTCCTTTCCTCTTTACCATAGCCACTGCCCTAGCCTGAAAGCGGGGGTGTTTCGTACACATACAGTCCACATTCAAGGTTTCCAAACGGCCAAAACATTCAATGAGATCCAGGGATATGGTGTAACAAAAAAATGATTCTCAAATCAATTTAAAGCAGAGATTATTTGACATGGAATATAGCTAATATAATGTATGTCTGTACGGTCAAAAAACTACACCGCTCCCGTGTCTAGCAAGGACTCCCCGAAGGCCGAACTTCCTGCCTTTATCCTAACACACTTACCACAGTACAATGAATGGGCAAGAGGGGGGGCGCTAAAAACTAAGTTGCACTAACAACAAATGAATATATCTCAATCAGGTAAATATAAATCATAAAGGTACGTACCTAATATTTCATCATATTCATTCATATTTAATACATTTACGCAAACGTGCATGGGGCTCTGTATGTTCTCTCTTTAACCTGTTTGGGCTGCAGGGGCAGTATTGAGTAGCCAGATAAATGGTGCCCATTTCAAACGGCCTCGTACTTAATTCTTGCTCGTACAATATGCATATTATTATTACTACTGGATAGAAAACACTCTCTAGTTTCTAAAACCGTTTGAATTATTTCTCTGAGTGAAACAGAACTCATTCTGCAGCACATTTCCTGACCAGGAAGTGGAAAGTCTGAAATCGATGCTCTGTTCTTCTTCCTGCCTATAAATGGGCACAAGACTTATTAGTATACATGCACGTCATACACCTTCCTCTGGGTGTCAAGAGGCTGTGAGAGAAGAAATGAGTTGATTATCTTGGTCTGAGATGGAACACTTCATCTTGGAATGACGTGTCCACCATTTTCGGTACTCTGAAGAGCGCGAGCTGGACAGTGGGATTGCCTTTTGTTTAGCTGCCGTTATAGGCGACTACAATCTCCGGCTTTGATTTTATTTGATACATGTCACCATATCATCGTAAAGTATGTTTTTTCAATATGGTTTCATCAGATTATTGAATTTTTTGGGGGAGTTTTGCCGTGTTCCGTTCTCTTCCGTTTGTTGACATGGAGAGTGTCGTGCCACCCGGCTAGCGTGCTTGCTAAATGAAGAGGGAAAGTGTCCGTTCTGAATCCAAACAACGACTGTTCTGGACAAAGGACACCTTGTCCAACATTCTGATGAAAGATCAGCAAAAGTAAGACCCATTTTATGATGTTATTTCATATATCTGTCGTAGTCGCCGGCGCCCAAGGGTTTCTGGGTATTGTGCAAAGCTAATATAACGCTACATTTTTTTTACGCTGTTAAACACTTAATAAATCAGAAATATTAGTTGGAATCACAAGATGCCTGTCTTTCATTTGCTGTACACTATGTATTTTTCAGAAATGTTTTATGATGAGTAATTAGGTATTTGACGTTGATGTCTGTAAGTTTTATGGCTGCTTTCGGTGCAATTTCTGACTGTAGCTGCAAAGTAAACTATGATTTATACCTGAAATATGCACATTTGTCTAACAAAACATATGCTATACAATAAATATGTTATCAGACTGTCATCTGATGAAGTTGTTTCTTGGTTAGTGGCTATTTATATCTTTATTTGGACAAATTTGTGATAGCTACTGATGGAGTAAAAAAACTGTTGGAGTAAAAAAAGTGGTGTCTTTTGCTAACGTGGTTAGCTAATAGATTTACATATTGTGTCTTCCCTGTAAAACATTTTAAAAATCGGACATGTTGGCTGGATTCACAAGATGTGTACCTTTCATATGCTGTATTGGACTTGTTAATATGTGAAAGTTAAATATTAAGAAAATATATTTATTTTGAATTTCACGCCCTGCACTTGAGCTGGCTGTTGTCATAAGTGTACCGACGTCGGGCTTGCAGCCAGAAGAAGTTAAAATAACTACATTATGACGTTCTTCAACTTAGGAATTAGCAGCAAACATTAGCTATGTGGCCCAGACGTGTCCAACTCTTCATAATGCAGCACAAAGAAAATTCCGAAAATCGCAATATACTGATAAAACCTGATATAACTCGGTTTAAAATAACTACATTATGATGTCTTTAACACCTATATCGAATAAAATCAGAGCCGGATATATCTAAGGCCTATAACGAGAGCTTTTCAGAACGCCATCCTGAGGTCTGTCTTGCGTCATGGCGAATGTTGAAAAGACTGCACCCCACGTTCCAAGACCCTTTATATGGCCTCAGATCTGCCTAGCAACTCCATTTCAATTCTCACTGCTTGCTGACATCTAGGGGAAGGCGTATGCAGTGCATGTCGACCAATAGAATACATGCAAATTAATAAACTGACCCTAGAACAGAGTGCCTGATTTCAGATTTCTCACTTCCTGACAGGAAGTTTGCTCCAACTTGAGTTCTGTTTTACTCACAGATATAATTCAAACGGTTTTAGAAACTAGAGAGTGTTTTCTATCCAATAGTAATAATAATATGCATATTGTACGAGCAAGAATTGAGTACGAGGCTGTTTCATTTGGGAACAAATTTTTACAAAGTGAAAACAGCGCCCCCATATTGAGAAAAGGTTAATGTTATGGTTCTGTTCTCTTCTGTCACTTCCTGCCTTAGCCTGTTAATGTTATGTTTCTTTTCTTTGTATTTTCCTTCTCTGGGTTTCATAGTCACAGCCGGAATCAACAGGAATTGTGTGAAATTTGCTGTATTGACTTCTTGACATCAATTACCATCTGAGTACCTACCCAGACACATTGCTTTGACATGCTCTGTTGTCAAGGAAACAGAGGCAGGGTCCGACAGATATTTAGACTAAAGGCCCCAAGTCCGTTTTTAAAAAAAAATCAAAATACGAGTTTTCTATCCAAATCTACTAATAATATGCATATCCTACGGGCCTGAGTAGCAGGCAGTTTACTCTGCTTTTCATCCGGACATGAAAATACGCCCCCCTACCCAAGAGAGGTTAACCCACTGTTCTCCGGTGGGTCGTCATTGTAAATAAGATTTTGTTCTTAAAACTTCTTGTGAATAGGGGGGCGCTGTTTTCACTTTGGAAAAAATCGTGTCCAAATTTAAACGGCCTCGTACTCTGTTCTAGATCATTCAATATGCATATTATTATTACCATTGGATAGAAAACACTCTGAAGTTTCTAAAACTGTTTGAATTATATCTGTGAGTAAAACAGAACTCATTTGGCAGCAAACTTCCATAAAGGAAGTGAAAAATCTGAAAACGAGGCTCTGTGTCAGGGCTTGCCTATTCAGTTGGCTTGTATTTATCGATATGTATGCACTTCATACGCCTTCCACTAGATGTCAACAGGCAGTAGAAGGTTGAATGGGGTGTCTAGCTTGATGTGAGGCCGGATAAGAGCTTTTGGAGTGGCAGGTCCGGTATTTGGTCAGTTTTCGACGGCGTGCGGGGGAACTCAACATTGTCTTTTGAAAAGCGTTCGGTATACACGGCGAATTGCTCCGGCTCTGATTTTATTTGATACATATGAGAAAAAAATCATAAAGTAGGATTTTTCAACCGAGTTTGACCAGTTTATTCAACGTTTATTGGGACTTTTGGAATTTTTCGTTCCAGGCGCAAACATTTCTTGGATACGTGAGCTCCACATGTCTAGACAAAGTTGCTAATTCGACAGAAGAAATGGACATTCTAAAACCAAACAACGATTTATTCTGGAAATAGGACTCCTTGCACAACATTCTGATGGAAGCTCAACATTTAAGTCATTTAGCAGACGCTCTTATCCAGAGCGACTTACAAATTGGTGCATTCACCTTATGACATCCAGTGGAACAGCCACTTTACAATAGTGCATCTAAATCTTTTAAGGGGGGGGGGGGGGGGGCAGAAGGATTGCTTTATCCTATCCTAGGTATTCCTTGAAGAGGTGGGGTTTCAGGTGTCTCCGGAAGGTGGTGATTGACTCAAGAAAGGTAAGAGAATATTTATGATGTTATTTCGTATTTTTGTGGTAAATGTTGGCTCCAACAAGGCGGAGAATATGTGAGCGTTGTCTCACAATACTGCATGCTGTATGCGTTCCAATTTAATACCCAACACGGGTGAACACGATGCCACTCAATGTAATGCTCCACCACATAAAGTGAGAACACGAAGTCACAAGACACAACGTACACAAACCGTGACACACAAGAATGTACTACCTGTACACACAATAATCCCGCACACCCAGCAGGCCGGGCTGCTGGGTAATAAAGCCCCACAAATCACCCTAACCACAAACAGGTGTCACTAATTCACAAAAAGGGAGGGGGGAGGAAAAGTCAGTAGCAGCTAGTAGGCCGGTGACGACGACCGCTGAGCACCACCCGAACAGGAAGGGGAGCCACCTTCGGTGGGAGTCGTTACAACCAGTGTATTTTTACCATGTATTTTTTAGTAAAGTTTATGATGAGTTATTTGATTAGATTAGGTGAGTGTCCAAAATTTCTCCAGAGATTTTGGTGAATTGTTGCTACTTATTCACAATGGATAACCACGATTTGCAGCTCTAAATATGCACATTTTTGAACAAAACATAAATGTATTGTATAACATGATGTTATAAGACTGTCATCTGATGAAGTTGTCCAAAGGTTAGTGATTCATTTTATATCTATTGCTGGTTTTTGCGAAAGCTATGTTTGCGGTGGATAAATGGCGTTGTGTGTTTGGCTATTGTGATGAGCTAATATAATTCTATATTGTGTTTTCGCTGTAAAACACTTAAAAAATTGGAAATATTGGCTGGATTCACAAGATGTTTATCTTTCATTTGCTGTACACCATGTATTTTTCATAACTGTTTTATGATGAGTATTTATATATTTCACGTTGCTCTCTGTAATTATTCTGGCTGCTTTGGTGCTATTTGTGATGGTGGCTGCAATGTAAAACCAGTATTTGTAGCAATAAATATGCACATTTTCGAACAAAACATAAATGTATTGTATAACATGATGTTCTAAGACTGTCATCTGATGAAGTTGTTCAAGATTAGTGATGAATTGTATCTCTATTTGTGGGTTTTGTGAAAGCTACCTATGCGGTGGAAACATGGTGAAAATATGCCGTTGTGTGTTTGGCTATTGTGGTTAGCTAATAGAAATACATAGTGTTTTCGCTGTAAATATTTAAAAAATCGGAGATGATGGCTGGATTCACAAGATGTTTATCTTTCATTTGCTGTATTGGACTTGTGATTTCATGAAAATTATATTATATGATATCCCTGTCCCGTTAGGCTAGGCTATGCTAGTCAGCTTTTTTGATGAGGATGCTCCCGGATCCGGGATGGGTATCACTGAAAGGTTAACTGACTTGCCAAGTTAAATATCAAAACACTTTGAATAATCATGTTGGGTTCCAGGTAGACCCTTTTTTTCTGAAAGAATTGCTTGGAATGGATTGTCCTCTTTGGACCAGCTGCAGAATCTCCTCCATCATAGGTAAACACAGTTGTGAAGCACAAAGACAGGGGAAACAGATCAGGTTTCAGATCAGGCTTGACAGAAACCGTGCCTGTGTTAGCTGCCGAGATAGTGCAGTGTGCATGTCCTTAGCTATGTTGTGCTAACTAGAGAATATGCTAACATCAGCTAGTTAGCTAAACATCATTATGGAGAGTGAATTACATTGTTTCTTCGTCATCTTGCTAGGTAGTTGACTAGCTGTGGCGATCTGGCTCGTATCAACAATGACTTTCTTACACAATACCAACATTAGCACAGACAGACCATAAGTAATATGCACGGATATGCATTGCAAAACAACGCTACTGCCACCTTCTGGAGTATTATAACAAGGCTGAGTCGCTGACGCCTCCCAAGGTCTTTGCTGTGTGAAAACAAAATAGATATACTGACAACACTCTGTTAAAAGGTGGTAAGTACTGACGTCAGCCAATATTTGACAATCCTACCGGCAAGCATTTGACACTCCTTGATTTTTAACAAAATTATGTACACAAAATGCAGAGGCATTTGACGCCTGTCACGCCTTGACCTTAGAGATCCTTTTTATGTCTCTATTTTGGTTGGTCAGGGCGTGAGTTGGGGGGGGCATTCTATGTTTTGTGTTCTATGTTTTCTACTTATGTGTGTTTGGCCAGGTGTGGTTCTCAATCAGAGGCAGCTGTCTATCGTTGTCTCTGATTGAGAACCATACTTAGGTAGCCTTTTTCCCACCTGTGTTTTGTGGGTAGTTGTTTTCTGTTTTTGTGTTGCTGCATCAGACAGAACTGTTTCGCTTTCGTTCTCCTGTTTGTTGTTTGTGTTCGATTAGTTTTTTTGGATTAAATCATGAACACTTTTAACGCTGCACCTTGGTCCACTCTTCCTTTAGTATAGTTAACACAGACCCCTGGCATGACACAGTGATATATTAACATAGACCACCCCCTGGCATGGCACAGTGCTATATTAACACAGACCCCTGGCATGACACAGCGCTATATTAACATAGACCACCCCCTGGCATGGCACAGTGCTATAGTAACACAGACCACCCCTGGCATGACACAGTGCTATATTAACCAGACCATCCCCTGGCATGACACAGTGCTATATTAACCAGACCATCCCCTGGCATGGCAGAGTGCTATATTAACCAGACCATCCCCTGGCATGACACAGTGCTATATTAACAAGACCATCCCCTGGCATGACACAGTGCTATATTAACACAGACCATCCCCTGGCATGGCACAGTGCTATATTAACACAGACCATCCCCTGGCATGACACAGTGCTATATTAACACAGACCATCCACTGGCACAGTGCCATATTAACCAGACCATCCCCTGGCATGGCACAGTGCTATATTAACCAGACCATCCCCTGGCATGACACAGTGCTATATTAACCAGACCATCCCCTGGCATGGCACAGTGCCATATTAACCAGACCATCCCCTGGCATGGCACAGTGCTATATTAACCAGACCATCCCCTAGCATGGCACAGTGCTATACTAACCAGACCATCCCCTGGCATGACACAGTGCTATATTAACACAGACCGTCCCTTGGCATGGCACAGTGCTATATTAACACAGACCCCTGGCATGGCACAGTGCTATATTAACCAGACCATCCCCTGGCATGGCACAGTGCTATATTAATACAGACCATCCCCTGGCAAGGCACAGTGCTATATTAACACAGTCCCCTGGCATGGCACAGTGCTATATTAACCAGACCATCCCCTGGCATGGCACAGTGCTATATTAATACAGACCATCCCCTGGCAAGGCACAGTGCTATATTAACACAGTCCCCTGGCATGACACAGTGCTATATTAACCAGACCATCCCCTGGCATGGCACAGTGCTATATTAACCAGACCATCCCTTGGCATGGCACAGTGCTATATTAACCAGACCATCCCCTGGCATGACACAGTGCTATATTAACCAGACCATCCCCTGGCATGGCACAGTGCTATATTAACACAGACCATCCCCTGGCATGGCACAGTGCTATATTAACCAGACCATCCCCTAGCATGGCACAGTGCTATACTAACCAGACCATCCCCTGGCATGACACAGTGCTATATTAACACAGACCATCCCTTGGCATGGCACAGTGCTATATTAACACAGACCCCTGGCATGGCACAGTGCTATATTAACCAGACCATCCACTGGCATGGCACAGTGCTATATTAATACAGACCATCCCCTGGCAAGGCACAGTGCTATATTAACACAGTCCCCTGGCATGCACAGTGTTATATTAACCAGACCATCCCCTGGCATGGCACAGTGCTATATTAGCCAGACCATCCCCTGGTACAGTGCTATATTAACCAGACCATCCCCTGGCATGGCACAGTGCTATATTAACCAGACCATCCCCTGGTACAGTGCTATATTAACACAGACCATCCCCTGGCATGACACAGTGCTATATTAACACAGACCCCTGGCATGGCACAGTGCTATATTAACCAGACCATCCCCTGGCATGGCACAGTGCTATACTAACCAGACCATCCCCTGGCATGGCACAGTGCTATATTAACCAGACCATCCCCTAGCATGACACAGCACTATATTAACCAGACCATCCCCTGGCACAGTGCTATATTAACCAGACCATCCCCTGGCATGGCACAGTGCTATATTAACACAAACCATCCCCTGGCATGACACAGCGCTATATTAACACTTACTATCCCCTGGCATGACACAGTGCTATACTAACCAGACTATCCCTTGTATGGCACAGTGCTATAAGACTACACTACCCCTATGTCAAGAGAGATGGTATTGGCCCAGAGTGGAAGCTCAGAATTCTAGACATTGAGGAAATTGAAACAACCTCTGTCAACAGTCATGAGGCATGAAAGCCAAAGGAACTGAGTAATATTGAGAAATGCTATAGATGGAAGGAAAGTAGTGTGGAAAGTAGTGTGGTAACCTACCAAAAAACAATTAGGCAACAACAAATTCAATCCCTTTAAGACACATATGTCAGAGTCAAGGCCCGCGGGCCACATCCGGCCCGCGAGAAGGTTTTTTACGGCCCCTGGGATGATCTTGATTTATTATTAGAACCGGCCCGCAGACCGCAGCAAGCCGGCAGCCCGCAGATCTTTTACACGCACCAATACTACATTTCCCACAATGCAACGGTGACGCACCGAGCAGTAGGCTGCTTCATTTCAATATTTATTGGCACAGCAGTCGTCAGCATCACAGTAAAATTAACTTTCAGATACCCATCAAAAATGGCAAAACGGAAGGTGGACACTGAGAACCGGGGGTTTCAAACAAGGTGGGAGTCGGAGTATATGTTCACGGAGGTAGCTGGAAAACCTGTGTGTCTTCTGTGTGGAGAAAGTGTGGCGGTACTGAAAGAGTATAATCTGAGACGACATTATGAAACGAAACACGCGGACAAAAACAAGAATATGGACATGGAACAAAGGCTACAAAAGGCAGAGGAATTAAAACGAGGCCTCAAATCTCGACAGGCTCTGTTCAAAAAAGCCAAATCACAAGGCCAGGCTGCTGTCAAGGCCAGTTTTATTTTGGCAGAAGAGATCGCTAAATCAGCCCGGCCATTTACGGAGGGGGATTTCATCAAAAACTGCATGATTAAAGTTTGTGACGAAGTTTGCCCAGAAAAAAGGCAACTCTTTTTAAATGTGAGTCTGAGCAGAAACACCATTGCCGAGAGAGTAGACCAGTTGTCCATCAATCTAAAAGAGCAGCTTGTGAAAAAGGGAAAAGATTTCATTGCATATTCCTTGGCTGTGGATGAGAGCACCGACATTTCTGACATTGCCCAGTTGTCAATTTTCATCCGCGGAGTGGACTCCAGCCTAAGCGTGACAGAGGAGTTTTTGGCTTTACGTCCTATGCATGGCACAACTACGGGGCATGATTTGTATGAAGAGGTGTCAAGATGTGTAAATGAGATGGAGCTGCCTTGGGAAAAACTCGTGGGTTTGACAACCGACGGAGCACCTGCGATGTGTGGACACAGGAGCGGACTGGTGGCGAAGATACGGGAAAAGATGCAAGAGGAAAACGCGACAGGTGAGCTGACAGCTTATCATTGTATCATACACCAGGAAGCGTTGTGCGGTAAAGCCTTGAAAATGGAGCATGTAATGAGCATCGTCACGCGCACAGTTAACTTTATCAGAGCCAAAGGTTTGAATCACCGCCAGTTCAAGGCATTTCTGACGGAGTTAGAAACGGAGCATGGTGATTTGCCTTATCACACAGAGGTGCGATGGCTAAGCCAGGGAAAGGTGCTTCAAAGATGTTTCGAGCTTCGTGAGGAGATTTGTCTGTTCTTGGACAGCAAAGGGAAAGACACAACACAACTCCGAGACGAAATGTTTCTGTGTGAAATGGCTTTTCTGTGTGACATTACGAGTCATCTGAATGCAATGAACTTGCAGCTGCAGGGTCGGGATCATGTCATCTCTGATATGTACAGTACAGTGAAGGCATTTAAAACCAAACTGACTCTGTGGGAGACGCAGATGCGGAAAGAAAATTTGAGCCACTTTCCCAGCTGCCAGACCATGAAAGAGAAGCTCTCTACCAGTGCGTTCCCGAGCGCACAGTTGGCTGATAAAATAGGTATGCTTGCCGCTGACTTTCGACGCCGATTTGCTGACTTTGAAGCACAAAAAAGCAGGTTGGAACTGCTCGGTAACCCATTTGCTGTTGACGTGGAAAGCTCACCACCAAACCTCCAAATGGAGTTGATTGACCTCCAATGCAATGATGCACTGAGGGCAAAATATGCGGCAGTGGGTGCTGCGGAGTTCGCCCGTTTCCTCCCCGACACAATGCCCCAGCTGCGCATCCAGGCTGCTCAAACGTTGTCTATGTTTGGCAGCACATACCTGTGTGAACAACTGTTTTCTTTGATGAACCTGAACAAAACATCACACAGAAGTCGACTTACTGCTGAACACCTCCACTCAATTCTGAGGATTTCCTCAGCTCAGAGCCTTACCCCGAACATTGATTAACTTGTGGAAAAGATGGGACACCACCAAGTATCACCCTCAACCTCAAACAAGTGAACATTACTGTGCAATCACATATTTAGAGTTTTTACTCAGTTCAAGTTTAAAAGTTAAAGTTTAATATTTGTTTTCACTGCATGTTACTTCTCCTTAAACAAAGTGTTGTTTTTGATTAATAGATTTTTGCACTTTATTTTATTGTATTTCAATCCAATTATATTTTAAAAATATTTCAGTTGAGTGGATGATAGAAAATTGCTATTATTGTTTTTTTCTTTGAAGTAAATTTAGCCCACTTTTGCTAAAATAGAAAATATAGGCTACTGATGGTGCCTTGAATACCGGTTTCTTTCATTTAATGTTCATGTTATGGGGATTTTTATATAAAGGAAATTTGTCTTTTGTGTTTGTTGAAAATTAAAGATTACTGACAGAGCCATAAGAAAATATTGCTTTATTTATCTGATCATATTGGAATATATTTGTTAGGTTTTCAGTAGGTTCAATTAGGTTCACTAGACTATATGCGTCATTTAAAAATTTTTCAATGAACATTCGAACAGTCCGGCCCTCGGCTTGTAGCTAAATTTTTTATTTGGCCCTCCGTCCATTTGACTTTGACACCCCTGCTTTAAGACAACTTCCTGGACAAAACCTTCCACTGTAATAGTGAAGGTGTAAACTTGGCAGTAGAAAACCTAAATGGTACATTTTTTTTTTTTTTTTTTTTTTTTTTAATTTAACCCCTTTTCTCCCCAATTTTCGTGGTATCCAATCGCTAGTAATTACTATCTTGTCTCATCGCTACAACTCCCGTACGGGCTCGGGAGAGACGAAGGTCGAAAGCCATGCGTCCTCCGAAGCACAACCCAACCAAGCCGCACTGCTTCTTAACACAGCGCGCCTCCAACCCGGAAGCCAGCCGCACCAATGTGTCGGAGGAAACACCATGCACCTGGCCCCCTTGGTTAGCACGCACTGCGCCCGGCCCGCCACAGGAGTCGCTGGAGCGCGATGAGACAAGGATATCCCTACCGGCCAAACACTCCCTAACCCGGACGACGCTAGCCCAATTGTGCGTCGCCCCACGGACCTCCCGGTCGCGGCCGGCTGCGACAGAGCCTGGGCGCGAACCCAGAGACTCTGGTGGCGCAGTTTGCACTGCAATGCAGTGCCCTAGACCACTGCACCACCCGGGAGGCCTAAATGGTACATTTGACCTCTCAACTTCCCTATCAAATCTAAAAATGTCAAGCAGACAACTTAAGGAAATTAACAACATTGACGAATGGTTTGATGAAGAATGCAAAAACCTAAGAAAGTAATTGAGAAGCCTGTCCAGCCAAAAACATAGAGACCCAGAAAACCTGAGTCAACACCTTCACCATGTTGAATCACTAAAACAAAACAGAAATACGGAAAAAGAAGGAACAGCACGTCAGGAATCAGACAAAATACACACCCTCCAACCCAAAAAGGCCTGTGAGGTTGATAGTTTCCTAAATCAAATAATATAATATACAGACCAAAATATCCAACTGGCTATACATTAACATCATCATCAGCTCTGCTCTCTTACCAAATATTTGGAACCAAGGACCCCAATTTCTGTTGATATGTGCGTCAACAGAAACCTTGGTAAAATCCTCTGCATTATCATTAACAGCAGACTCGTACATTTCCTCAATGAAAACAATGTACTGAGCAAATGTAAAATTGGAGTTTTATCAAATTACTGTACGACAGACCACGAATTCAACCTGCATACGCTAATTGACTAACAAACTCATCAAAACAAAAGCAGAGTCTTCTCATGCTTTGTTGATTTATAAAAAAGAGCCGGTACATTCTACAGCCATCTAAAAGGAAGTGATTCCCAAACCTTCCATAACAAAGCCATCACCTACAGAGAGATGAACCTGGAGAAGAGTCCCCTAAGCAAGCTGGTCCTGGGGCTCTGTTCACAAACACAAACACACCCCACAGAGCCCCAGGACAGCAACACAAAAAGACCCAACTAAATCATGAGAAAACAAAAAGATAATTACTTGACACACTAGAAATAATTCACAAAACAACAGAGCAAACTAGAATGCTATTTGGCCCTAAACAGAGAGTACACAGTGGCAGAATACCTGACCACTGTGACTGACCCAAACTTAAGGAAAGCTTTGACTATGTACAGACTCAGTGAGCATAGCCTTGCTATTGAGAAAGGCTGCCGTAGGCAGACATGGCTCTCAAGAGAAGACAGGCTATGTGCACACTGCCCACAAAATGAGGTGGAAACTGAGCTGCACTTCCTAACCTCCTGCCAAATGTATGACCATATTAGAGACACATATTTCCCTCAGATTACACAGATCCACAAAGAAAACAAACCCAATTTTGATAATCTCCTTTATCTACTGGGTGAAATACCACAGTGTGACATTACAGCAGCAAGATTTGTGACCTGTTGCCACAAGAAAAGGGCAACCAGTGAAGAACAAACACCATCGTAAATTAAACCCATATTTATGCTTATTTATTTTCCCTTCTGTACTTTAACTATTTGCACATCATTACAACACTGTATATAGACATAATATGACATTTTAAATGTCTTTATTACTTTGGAACTTTTGGGAGTGTAATGTTTACTGTTCATTTTTTATTCACTTTTGTTTTTTATCTAATTCACTTGTTTTGGTAATGTTGACATCTGTTTCCCATGCCAATTAAGCCCTTAATGAATATGAGGGGCTGGCAGAGAAAGACACGCAGACCTCATGCACCCTATACTCTCTCTCTCTCTCTGTCTCTTTCTCTCTCTCTCTTTCTCTCTCACCCTCTCTCTCTTTTCCTCTCGCTGTCTCTCTCCATCTCTCCTCTCTCTCTCTCTCTCTGTCTCTCTCTCTCTCTCTCTCTCTCTCTCTCTCTCTGTCTCTTTCTCTCTCTCTCTTTCTCTCTCACCCTCTCTCTCTTTTCCTCTCCCTGTCACATTCCTGACCTGTTTTCTGTTGTTTTTGTATGTGTTTAGTTGGTCAGGGCGTGAGTTGGGGTGGGCATTCTATGTTTTGTGTTTCTATGTTTAGGTAATTTGTAATTAGCCTTATATGGTTCTCAATCAGGGACAGGTGTTTGACGTTTCCTCTGATTGAGAACCATATAAAGGTAGGTTGTGCACACTGTTTGTTTGTGGGTGGTTGTCTCCTGTGTCCGTATATGTTACCACACGGGACTGTATCGTTTGGTCGTAGTCGTGTACCTGTTCGTGCGTTCTTCGTTATATGTAAGTTCACATGTTTTAGGTCAGTCTACGTTCGTTTGTTATTTTGTAGTTTGGTGAAGTGTTATTTCGGTTTTCGTCTTTACTTTAACAAACTTCATTATGTCAAATTATCACGCTGTGCTTTGGTCCAATCCCTACTCCTCCTCTTCATCCGAAGAGGAGGAGGACGACCGTTACACTCCCTCTCTTTACATTTCTCCCTCTCTGTCTCTCTCTATCTCTCTTCTCTCATTGACTAGCTAGGTGAGCACAGAGCAACGCTACAGTGCCTGTCCTTTCTCTACTTCATCAGAAGTCATATTGGATGTCACACATCAGACATCTCTTTCTGGACGTCTCACTCCACATTGTGAGTCAGTACATTGTTTGTACCCCCCAGAACTCACATGGGAATTTAAGACAGATTTCCGTGCCTATTTTACCCAGACATCATCTGACATTCCATCTAGACTTGGGAACAGCTCAGCTCAGAGTCTTTAAAATAAAGATGAAAAAACCCCAACTCCGTTTCCTATACCACTACCAAAGCCAACTCTGACCCTTATTTCCCTTAGACTTGTGTAGGGCTGAAATAATGGTATTTTTCTCTCTCATTATCTCCAGTGTTAAGTGTGGGGGTGGTGTTGAGGATGCTGAGGATGCTGAGGATGCTGAGGATGATGAGGATGCTGAGGATGATGAAGGTGAGCTGTACTGAACACACACGTGTTGCTGCTGTTACTCTCTACCTTATCGAACACAGAGACAATTATTAGAAATACAAGCTGTTGTGTTTGTCAAAAAGGTGAATAATTAGCATCTCCTGCCAACGTTTCTCTCCTTGGTAGTATAAAGTGTTTGATCTCTGAGAGAGCATACTTGGTAGTATAACATGTTTGATCTCTGAGAGAGGATACTTGGTAGTATAAAGTGTTTGATCTCTGAGAGAGGATACTTGGTAGTATAAAGTGTTTGATCTCTGAGAGAGGATACTTGGTAGTATAAAGTGTTTGATCTCTGAGAGAGGATACTTGGTAGTATAAAGTGTTTGATCTCTGAGAGAGGATACTTGGTAGTATAAAGTGTTTGATCTCTGAGAGAGGATACTTGGTAGTATAAAGTGTTTGATCTCTGAGAGCATACTTGGTAGTACAAAGTGTTTGATCTATTAGAGAGGCTGAGGACACTTGTGTAAACATCGTTTATTTTCTCTCCGTCTCTCTCGTCCTCAAGATGATCCTTCAGTATCTTTCTTAGCGTGTAAAGCGTGAATAAACCCTCATCCCTAGACCACGTCCATAATAACACCCAATTACACTAACAATTCAATCATCCAATTACACTAACAATTCAACACCCAATTACACTAGCAATTCTTCAGCGATCATCGAATCGCTGAAGAACCTAGTTTCATGCACGACCACGACCACGCGGCTTTAAAATACAGGATGTACTTCTGCTTCACTTTGCTGTGAGAGAGTAACTATAGACAGAGATCTGAAATATTGACAGTGGTGTGCTTAAGGAAGTTTACTGTAGTGAAAAGAGACTAGTGGTTCGTCTGGCCCTGAGCAATGAAGACTCTAGACTCTCTTTGAATGCTTCTGCATAATTCATGTGGCTGGGATCACTGTCTCTGGCTGGCTGTTCTGGAATCCCATCTTCTAGTTAATATTTTCTAATTACTTTTGAGGTAACCAATGCCAGTTCATTTTAGTGGCTGGTTATTTGCATTTTAATGTCAGAGAATCAACGTATATAGTAGGGTATGTTTGTATTGATCTATAGCCATTCAAAGGAACCACAACCGTTACGTGTCCAAGTTCATAGGTGTGTTGATGTTGTGGATATTGTGACAGTTTGTTTTAGCGTTCAGCGGTCTCTCTGCCGGACGGACGGCTCTTCTCTTCTCTATGGTGACGTAGGCCTATCTACCTTTCCTACCTTTCCTACCTTTCCTACCTTTCCTACCTTTCCTACCTTTCCTACCTTTCCTACCTTTCCTACCTTTCCTACCTTTCCTACCTTTCCTACCTTTCCTACCTGACCTGCCTGACCTAACTGTGTCTAGACCCATCCATTTAAACAGGTGTGTCTAGACCCATCCATTTAAACAGGTGTGTCTAGACCCATCCATTTAAACAGGTGTGTCTAGACCCATCCATTTAAACAGGTGTGTCTAGACCCATCCATTTAAACAGGTGTGTCTAGACCCATCCATTTAAACAGGTGTGTCTAGACCCATCCATTTAAACAGGTGTGTCTAGACCCATCCATTTAAACAGGTGTGTCTAGACCCATCCATTTAAACAGGTGTGTCTAGACCCATCCATTTAAACAGGTGTGTCTAGACCCATCCATTTAAACAGGTGTGTCTAGACCCATCCATTTAAACAGGTGTGTCTGGGTAAACATATTTCAATAATTATAATATATTTATAAAATATCAGGATTCTGATTTTGATTTTGATGTTGTTACTACGCAAGTAACCATTTCAATGTACTGTTTGCAGCTTCTGTATCCAGTACATGTGACAAATAAACGTTGATGTGATGTAGTGTGTGTTTACCTGAGACACTAATGAGTAGAACAATATGACCAAAGTCAGATTAGGAAAAAGGCCAAGAACTAGAACAAGTGTATTTGTACCTGGAGCTTTTCCTTATTGTAGGTTACTACATTCTCCACTTTCAGTCTTGATCTTTGGCTGTTTACTACACTACTCCCTCTGTTTAGCACATGGCCATCACATGTGAATCCTTAAAGAGATGGTTGGGGCTAAAGAGTGGAGTTACACATTTATCAACCTTCAAAGCAGAATTTCTTCCTCCATTTGTATCCAATGTAAAAACCATTTCAAATGTTTGCTACATATGAACGAATCCAGGTGGTGGTTCACAAATATCCCTCTCAGCGCTGCGTTAAACTAGCACTTTGGTTCATGTGTTTAAAGACACACCTCAAACATGTCCACCCCACCCATCTGAGCGCCAGCTGATAGAAGAGAGGTACATGCTCTAACCGTTACGGCTGGAAAGTGACGGTTTTTACAAATTACAAATGAACCTGAATTTGACGGGAGCACCTCCTTAACGCCAGCTGAAAATAGAGCCCTCGGTGTACAGCGTTATACCCCAAAAACACATTTTTATTTTCATAATCATCTAAAAATCTATTCATAACAAATCTGAGAACAGCAATAGTTTACACACACATGAAGGTACCCATAAAAAACACAAATATTGTCACGTTCCTGACCTGTTTTCTGTTTTTGTATGTGTTTAGTTGGTCAGGGCGTGAGTTGGGGTGGGCATTCTATGTTATGTGTTTCTATGTTGGGTCAAATGTGTTGCCTGATATGGTTCTCAATTAGAGGCAGGTGTTTGACGTTTCCTCTGATTGAGAACCATATTAAGGTAGGCTGTTCTCACTGTTTGTTTGTGGGTGATTGTTGCTGTTTCTGTGTTTGTTACACCACACGGTACTGTCTCGTTTTTTCCTGTTCGTGCGTTCTTCGGTATATGTAGTTCACAAGTTCAGGTCTGTTTAACGTCGTTTGTTGTTTTTGTAAATTATCGAGTGTCTTTCGTGTCAGTGTTCGTCTTGTCTAATTTAAATCATCATGTATTTATCACCCGCTGCGTCTTGGTCCACTCTCTCCCCGAAAGACGAACGTTACAAATATTAACATTTAGTTGATAATAATCTCTTGTATCTCATCCTTCGTTCCCCTCCCTGAACGATGCGCCTCAGTGTCCTTCACTGAAAAAATCTCAACTGCAACAATATCAACACGGGCTTTTGTATTGGCAATCTGTTCCCCACCGCTCGCACAAAACATGTTTTAGCATGGCGTTTGTATCCCTGACGACGGTGGAAAACCCGATAAATTGCACTCCGCTCTTCTTGTCACATTGCTTTTGTGCTTGTTGTGTGTCTTTCTCTTCTGGAGATGAATTGCTGCTGCGTCTCTGGCTGACAACAGCGTTTACGAGAGTGAAGGAAGGAAGCAAGGCCGGGAAAGTGGAATGTATTTCAGCTGGTACTTGTTCTCCTCTCTCCCTCTCTCTCATTTTCTCTCTCTTTTTCTCTGTCTCTCAATTGTTTTGTCAATTCAAAAGGGCTTTATTGACATTGGAGACGTGTTTTTTCAAAGTAAGAAGACTCAAAACAACATCGACAATAAACGATTAGAAATTAGACACTGCACTTCGTAAGGTCTGAAAAAGATAGGCACATTTCAAGTGTTATATTATCAGGTATGTACAGTTTTTTTTTTTTTTGCAATGTGCAAATAGTTGTAGTACGAACAGTAGGGGAAAATAAATAAACAGATATTGGTGGAATTTTAATTGTTGTTTGTGCTCAACTTGTCCCATGGCAATGGGACACAAATCTTTCTGCTGTGATTGCACACTGCGGTATTTCACTTAAAATATATGGGAGTTATTCAATGTTTGATTTGTTTTCAAATTTGTTGTGGGTATGTTCTGTGGGAAATATGTGTCTCTAAAATGTCATACATTGGGCAGGAGGTTAGGAAGGGCAGCTCGGTTTCCACCTCATTTTGTGGGCAGTGAGCACATAGCCCGTCTTCTCTTGAGAGCCAGGACTAATGGCAGTCACAATGGTCAGGTATTCTGCAACTGTGTACTGTACTCTCTGTTTAGGGCCAGATAGCATTCCAGTTTGCCCAGTTTTCTTGGCGGGATGGGTCTGATTGTGTTGCTGTCCTGGGGCTCTGCTGGGTCTGTTTGTGTTTGTTCTCTCTCTCTCTCTCTCTCTCTGACAATCTGATAGCATGTAAAATAAATCATGAGATAAAAAGAAAATAAATTAAATGACGTAGGAAATCTACTGAACAACACATCATATAGTCTCAGAAAGTGACAAATATTTGATTAATCATGGATGTCAGGCCCGTTGTTTAAGAGTTCAGAAATGTCCACTGCTGCTTTTTTACATGTGTCCAGAGTGGACACCTTGGCCCTGTGGACCCTGGCCGTGGATAGCTACATTATTTCAACCAGAGTGGACACCTTGACCCTGTGGATCCTAGTCGTGGAGAGCTCCATAAGGACAACCAGAGTGGACACCTTGGCCCTGTGGATCCTAGTCGTGGAGAGCTCCATAAGGACAACCAGAGTGGACACCTTGGCCCTGTGGACCCTAGTCGTGGATAGCTCCATAAGGACAACCAGAGTGGACACCTTGGCCCTGTGGACCCTAGCCGTGGATAGCTACATTATTTCAACCAGAGTGGACACCTTGGCCCTGTGGACCCTGGCTGTGGATAGCTCCATAAGGACAACCAGAGTGGACACCTTGGCCCTGTGGACCCTGGCCGTGGATAGCTACATTATTTCAACCAGAGTGGACACCTTGGCCCTGTGGACCCTGGCTGTGGATAGCTCCATAAGGACAACTTAAATGTAAGCAGCCACTGTTGCAATGGTAAGTGACGAGCTGGAATCCAGCATTGTACAATAATTCTCTTGGCAGCAGTGGGTCCTGCCAACCACACTCTCTGTTGGCGTTCTGACAAGTGCAAATCGGAGTCATCACAAAGCACCATTGCTATTGGCTCTAACGGCAGTATTTTACCTAGAAGAACAGAGATGACATCGTTGTCTTTCCCCCAGAATTCAACCACCCCCTAGCATTTCCACAGCACATGCTGAGAAGTACCAAGGGCCTTTGTGGTGCAGAACTCACACAATGGTGATGGACTAATACCATGTGACGTATTAGATAGGGTCAATGGTGTCAAGGTCCTCCCCTCCAGTGAGGTTGTCAACCTGGTTGGGATACTAGATGGTGTCAAGGTCCTCCCCTCCAGTGAGGTTGTCAACCTGGTTGGGATACTAGATGGTGTCAAGGTCCTCCCCTCCAGTGAGGTTATCAACCTGGTTGGGATACTAGATGGTGTCAAGGTCCTCCCCTCCAGTGAGGTTGTCAACCTGGTTGGGATACTAGATGGTGTCAAGGTCCTCCCCTCCAGTGAGGTTATCAACCTGGTTGGGATACTAGATGGTGTCAAGGTCCTCCCCTCCACTTAGGTTGTCAACCTGGGTGGGATATTTGACATTCAGCTGTCGATTGAGGCTCACATCAAGAGTGTGACCAAAGTCTCATTCTTCAGTCAGTGGAACATGGTCAGGTTGCGACCTATGCTGTCACAACCTGCAGCTTATCCAGTCAGCCGCGCCTTTATTTCATCCCGGCTGGACAATTGTAATGTCCTGTTTGTATCAGGTCCATCTCCCTTCAGCAGGCCCACATCAGACCACCCTTCTCTCCTCCAGGTCCATCTCCCTTCATCAGACCACCCTTCACTCCTCCAGGTCCATCTCCCTTCATCAGACCACCCTTCTCTCCTCCAGGTCCATCTCCCTTCAGCAGGCCCACATCAGGCCACCCTTCTCTCCTCCAGGTCCATCTCCCTTCAGCAGGCCCACATCAGACCACCCTTCACTCCTCCAGGTCCATGTCCCTTCAGCAGGCCCACATCAGACCACCCTTCTCTCCTCCAGGTCCATCTCCCTTCAGCAGGCCCACATCATACCACCCTTCTCTCCTCCAGGTCCAACTCCCTTCATCAGACCACCCTTCACTCCTCCAGGTCCATCTCCCTTCAGCAGGCCCACATCAGACCACCCTTCTCTCCTCCAGGTCCATCTCCCTTCAGCAGGCCCACATCAGACCACCCTTCTCTCCTCCAGGTCCATCTCCCTTCAGCAGGCCCACATCAGACCACCCTTCACTCCTCCAGGTCCATCTCCCTTCAGCAGGCCCACATCAGACCACCCTTCACTCCTCCAGGTCCATCTCCCTTCAGCAGGCCCCACATCAGGCCACCCTTCTCTCCTCCAGGTCCATCTCCCTTCATCAGACCACCCTTCACTCCTCCAGGTCCATCTCCCTTCAGCAGGCCCACATCAGACCACCCTTCTCTCCTCCAGGTCCATCTCCCTTCAGCAGATCCACATCAGACCACCCGTCACTCCTCCAGGTCCATCTCTCTTCAGCAGGCCCACATCAGACCACCCTTCTCTCCTCCAGGTCCATCTCCCTTCAGCAGGCCCACATCAGACCACCATTCTCTCCTCCAGGTCCATCTCCCTTCATCAGGCCCACATCAGACCACCCTTCTCTCCTCCAGGTCCATCTCCCTTCAGCAGGCCCACATCAGACCACCCTTCTCTCCTCCAGGTCCATCTCCCTTCATCAGACAACCCTTCTCTCCTCCAGGTCCGTCTCCCTTCATCAGACCACCCTTCTCTCCTCCAGGTCCATCTCCCTTCAGCAGGCCCACATCAGACCACCCTTCTCTCCTCCAGGTCCATCTCCCTTCAGCAGGCCCACATCAGACCACCCTTCACTCCTCCAGGTCCATCTCCCTTCAGCAGACACTATTAGGAGTCTCTGTCCTCTTTAAGACACAGCTTAAGACCGTGCTGGTCAGAAAAGCTTTTAAGGACCTCTGATAATTCTGTTCTCATGTCCTCCAGATCTGACAACACCCGTATAAAGCTTTTGATTGTTCTCTTTGTTCTACATTCTGTGTTTTGAATTGTTTTAATTATAATGATTTGTTTTTTTAAATAAGCATGAGTGTGAGAAAAGCAGTTTACAAATTAATTTAATTATTTTTTTTTTTTATTGTTGTTGTTACTTTCGTCATGAAGGAGCAAGAGACTGTTGTCATGGTAACCTGACAGCTGCATGTTCTAAATTCCTCTGACGTTCATTCATTCATTCATTCATTCATTCTTCAGAGCTTCCACTGTTTTCCTTTTCTTCACATTCACAACAGTAAGTTAACCGCTTTCCATTGCCTACTTGTAAATAATTTGTAAATAATGACTTTTTGTATTTTCCTGTTATGGTGAATAAAAAGTTGTCTACTGAAAACATTGTCAGATACGTTCTGGTATTAATATGAGTTGGGTAGAAAAATTTAAAAATAAATCCATTATTAATGTGATTTTACATGTCCTAAGAAACAATATAAAATATAATAACATACAGTGCCTTCAGAAAGTAGAGACTTTATCCACGTGTTGTTGTTACAGCCTGAGTAAAAAACGTCTTTAATATCACTGGCCTATATATTATTAACTTGTATTTTATCAGGGAAGCCCAATGATGCACTGAGAGCACAAGGTAGAAATATAACAAGATCCAAAAACAAGTCCATGTCACGCCCTGACCAGAGGTTCTCTATGGTGTGGAAGGTCAGGGCGTGACAAGGGGGTGTTCTAGTCGATTTATTTCTATGTTTGGGATTGAGTATGGTTCCCAATTAGAGGCAGCTGATTATCGTTGTCTCCAATTGGGGCTCTCGTACTTGAAGGTGTCCCTGTTCCCACCTGAGTTTGTGGGAGAATGTTTTGTGTGAGTGCATTCAGCACCACGTAGTTCACGGGCGTTGTATGTTTATTGTTTTTTTTTTTGTTTAAGTTTTCACTGGAAAATAAAGATTTGGAACTGAACACACGCCTTTGTCCGTCCATTAAGACGACAGTGACATTACACCAGAACGTCACCAACATCACAGCAAAGTGCACCTTTCTCAGCCAACCTGGTCAAATAATGGTTCAGATATTTGTATTTTTATTGTAACTATTGTTCGATGGGTAAAACTTCCTTGCATACCTCTGGTTGATCCTGCATCTATTGTAGATATTAATCATATGAACCAGAGTTACACTGTTAGCACTGAGGCCTGTCCTAGTAGGAAGTCCACTGTTAGCACTGAGGCCTGTCCTAGTAGGAAGTCCACTGTTAGCACTGAGGCCTGTCCTAGTAGGAAGTCCACTGTTAGCACTGAGGCCTGCCCTAGTAGGAAATCCACTGTTAGCACTGAGGCCTGTCCTAGTAGGAAATCCACTGTTAGCACTGAGGCCTGTCCTAGTAGGAAATCCACTGTTAGCACTGAGGCCTGCCCTAGTAGGAAGTCCACTGTTAGCACTGAGGCCTGCCCTAGTAGGAAGTCCACTGTTAGCACTGAGGCCTGTCCTAGTAGGAAATCCACTGTTAGCACTGAGGCCTGCCCTAGTAGGAAGTCCACTGTTAGCACTGAGGCCTGCCCTAGTAGGAAATCCACTGTTAGCACTGAGGCCTGTCCTAGTAGGAAATCCACTGTTAGCACTGAGGCCTGTCCTAGTAGGAAATCCACTGTTAGCACTGAGGCCTGCCCTAGTAGGAAGTCCACTGTTAGCACTGAGGCCTGCCCTAGTAGGAAATCCACTGTTAGCACTGAGGCCTGTCCTAGTAGGAAATCCACTGTTAGCACTGAGGCCTGCCCTAGTAGGAAATCCACTGTTAGCACTGAGGTGTGTCCTAGTAGGAAATCCACTGTTAGCACTGAGGCCTGTCCTAGTAGGAAATCCACTGTTAGCACTGAGGTGGTGTGCCCTAGTACAAAATCCACTGTTAGCACTGAGGCCTGCCCTAGTAGGAAGTCCACTGTTAGCACTGAGGCCTGTCCTAGTACGAAATCCACTGTTAGCACTGAGGCCTGTCCTAGTAGGAAATCCACTGTTAGCACTGAGGCCTGCCCTAGTAGGAAATCCACTGTTAGCACTGAGGCCTGCCCTAGTAGGAAATCCACTGTTAGCACTGAGGCCTGCCCTAGTAGGAAATGCACTGTTAGCACTGAGGCCTGTCCTAGTAGGAAATCCACTGTTAGCACTGAGGCCTGTCCTAGTAGGAAGTCCGCTGTTAGCACTGAGGCCTGCCCTAGTAGGAAGTCCACTGTTAGCACTGAGGCCTGCCCTAGTACGAAATCCACTGTTAGCACTGAGGCCTGCCCTAGTAGGAAATCCACTGTTAGCACTGAGGCCTGCCCTAGTAGGAAATCCACTGTTAGCACTGAGGCCTGCCCTAGTAGGAAATCCACTGTTAGCACTGAGGCCTGCCCTAGTAGGAAATCCACTGTTAGCACTGAGGCCTGCCCTAGTAGGAAATCCACTGTTAGCACTGAGGCCTGCCCTAGTAGGAAATCCACTGTTAGCACTGAGGCCTGCCCTAGTAGGAAATCCACTGTTAGCACTGAGGCCTGCCCTAGTACGAAATCCACTGTTAGCACTGAGGCCTGCCCTAGTACGAAATCCACTGTTAGCACTGAGGTCTGCCCTAGTACGAAATCCACTGTTAGCACTGAGGCCTGCCCTAGTAGGAAGTCCACTGTTAGCACTGAGGTGGTGTGTCCTAGTAGGAAATCCACTGTTAGCACTGAGGCCTGCCCTAGTAGGAAGTCCACTGTTAGCACTGAGGCCTGCCCTAGTAGGAAATCCACTGTTAGCACTGAGGCCTGCCCTAGTAGGAAATCCACTGTTAGCACTGAGGCCTGTCCTAGTAGGAAATCCACTGTTAGCACTGAGGCCTGTCCTAGTAGGAAATCCACTGTTAGCACTGAGGTGGTGTGCCCTAGTAGGAAGTCCACTGTTAGCACTGAGGCCTGTCCTAGTAGGAAATCCACTGTTAGCACTGAGGTGGTGTGCCCTAGTAGGAAGTCCACTGTTAGCACTGAGGCCTGCCCTAGTAGGAAATCCACTGTTAGCACTGAGGCCTGTCATAGTAGGAAATTCACTGTTAGCACTGAGGTGGTGTGTCCTAGTAGGAAATCCACTGTTAGCACTGAGGCCTGCCCTAGTAGGAAATCCACTGTTAGCACTGAGGCCTGCCCTAGTAGGAAATCCACTGTTAGCACTGAGGCCTGTCCTAGTAGGAAATCCACTGTTAGCACTGAGGCCTGCCCTAGTAGGAAGTCCACTGTTAGCACTGAGGCCTGTCCTAGAAGGAAGTCCACTGTTAGCACTGAGGCCTGTCCTAGTAGGAAATCCACTGTTAGCACTGAGGCCTGCCCTAGTATGAAATCCACTGTTAGCACTGAGGCCTGTCCTAGTAGGAAATCCACTGTTAGCACTGAGGCCTGTCCTAGTAGGAAATCCACTGTTAGCACTGAGGCCTGTCCTAGTAGGAAATCCACTGTTAGCACTGAGGTGGTGTGTCCTAGTAGGAAATCCACTGTTAGCACTGAGGCCTGCCCTAGTACGAAATCCACTGTTAGCACTGAGGCCTGCCCTAGTACGAAATCCACTGTTAGCACTGAGGCCTGCCCTAGTACGAAATCCACTGTTAGCACTGAGGCCTGCCCTAGTACGAAATCCACTGTTAGCACTGAGGCCTGTCCTAGTAGGAAATCCACTGTTAGCACTGAGGTGGTGTGTCCTAGTAGGAAATCCACTGTTAGCACTGAGGCCTGCCCTAGTAGGAAATCCACTGTTAGCACTGAGGTGGTGTGCCCTATTAGGAAGTCCACTGTTAGCACTGAGGCCTGTCCTAGTAGGAAGTCCACTGTTAGCACTGAGGCCTGCCCTAGTAGGAAGTCCACTGTTAGCACTGAGGCCTGTCCTAGTAGGAAATCCACTGTTAGCACTGAGGCCTGCCCTAGTAGGAAATCCACTGTTAGCACTGAGGTGGTGTGCCCTAGTAGGAAGTCCACTGTTAGCACTGAGGCCTGCCCTAGTAGGAAATCCACTGTTAGCACTGAGGCCTGCCCTAGTATGAAGTCCACTGTTAGCACTGAGGCCTGCCCTAGTAGGAAATCCACTGTTAGCACTGAGGCCTGTCCTAGTAGGAAATCCACTGTTAGCACTGAGGCCTGTCCTAGTAGGAAATCCACTGTTAGCACTGAGGCCTGCCCTAGTAGGAAATCCACTGTTAGCACTGAGGCCTGTCCTAGTACGAAATCCACTGTTAGCACTGAGGCCTGCCCTAGTAGGAAGACCACTGTGTGCACTGAGGCCTGTCCTAGTAGGAAGTCCACGGTGTGCAGCTCACCCTGAATTATCCCCTGAAATATAAATAACATGAGCAGGTCTACTTCCTATAAGTTTCCCAGTTAAAGCATTAAGAACAATCAAGCTTCCCAGGAAGTACAAATATTCCACAAGAACATGAGAAACAAGGTTCACGAAGTCAATAACTTGCTAGTAAAATATGACGTTCATTTTCTGACTAGCTTTGAAACTCGCTTAGATAATACTTTTGATGAAACTGTGTTATACATGGTTATAACATCTACCGAAAATACAGAAATGCAAAATGCGGTTTATATTCAGAACCACATTCCTGTAAAGATTAGAGAGGATCTCATGTTAAATAGTGTTGAAGTAATACGGCTACAGGTTCATCTGCCTCACCTAAAGCCCATTCTGGTGGGAAGCTGCGATAGACCACCAAGTGCTAACAGTCAGTATCTGGATAATATGTGTAAAACACTTGATAATGTATGTGATATCAACAGAGAAGTATCTTTTCTGTGTGATTTCAATATAGACTGGCTTTCATCAGGCTGCCCACTCAAGAAAAAAGCTTCGAACTGCAACCAGTGCCTGTAACCTGGTTCAGGTTAGCAGTCAACCTACCAGGGAATGGAACATTACAACCATGAAATCATCATGTTATAGTTCCACCTATCACCACAAGGTGGCAGAGACAGTCCTAGAGACATTAACCACACCCAAGTGTGTCCAATTTACTCATTATGATCTCCCTGTTAAAAAAAAGGTGTGTTTTCTGTTGTCTTTTGTAGAAGCTTGAATTGTTTACAGTGTTTACGGTCGTTTCCTGAGGTTTTGAGACTTAGTGTTTGTTGTTTTTTCAAGTGTACTGTGATCCTGCGGCTACTGTTTCTCAGTAAAGTATTATGTATTTTCCAAACCACTGATTCCTCATCTTGTCTCTTCTCTGCACCTGGGTCCAACCTCACCACGTCACACATCTATTGTTCATATCTTTACTAATGATGCGGAAATTAGCGTTCAAGCAGTTTCCAAAACCATCGCATGTAGTGATCACAATATAGTAGCCATATCTAGGAAAACCAAAGTTCCAAAGGCTGGGCCTAATATAGTGTATAAGAGGTCTTACAATACGTTTTGTAGTGATTATTATGTTGCCAATGTGAAGAATATTTGCTGGTCTGTGGTGTGTAATGAGGAGCAACCAGACGCTGCACTTGACACATTTCTGAAATTGCTTATCCCAGTTACTAATAAGCATGCACTCATTAAAAACATGACTAAAAACTGTTAAATCTCCTTGGATTGATGAGGAATTGAAAATATGTATTGGTTGAGAGGGATGAGGCCAAAGGTATGGCAAATAAGTTTGGCAGCACAATCAATTGGCAAATGTACTGCAAAAACTGAGAAATCATGTGACCAAACTGAATAAAAACAATAAACTATGAAACAAAGATGAATGGTACAAAGAATGATAGTCAAAAGCTTTGGACCACAGAGGGATACACCTTAAATTAAATGTTGGTTTAAAGGGAATTCCATCATTGACATACCCAAATCTAACAGCCTGAAGCTCAGGACCTGAATCAAGGATATGCATATGCTTGATACCATTTGAAAGGAAACACTTTGAACTATGTGGAAATGTGAAATGAAAGTGTGAGAATATAACACAATAGATCTGGCAAAAAAGATAACAAACAAAAAAAACGTGTTTTTTAGTAAACATTTTGTACCGTCTTTGAAATGCAAAAGAAAGGACGTAAAGTCTTATTATAGCCCAGTCGCAATTTAGCCACAAGATGGCAGCAGTGTATGTGCAAAGTTTTAGACTGATCCAATGAAACATTGCACAACTGTTCAAAATATTGTACCAAGACTGCCCAAATGTGCCTAATGGGTTTATTAATAGATTTTTAAGTTCATTTTCGTGCACTTTCCTCAAACAATAGAATGGTATTTTTTTCACTGTAATAGCTACTATAAATTGGACAGTGCAGTTAGATTAACAAGAATGTACTGTAAGCTTTCTGCCCATATCAGAAATGTCTATGTCCATGGATTTTTTGGGGGGTTACTTACAACCTCA
>NC_074689.1:39918526-39938526 GCF_029448725.1 Salvelinus fontinalis
AGATAGATGAGGTGAGGTAGATGAGGTGAGGTAGATGAGGTGAGATAGATGAGGTGAGGTAGATGAGGTGAGATAGATGAGGTGAGGTAGTGTAGGTGAGGTAGATGAGGTGAGATAGATGAGGTGAGGTAGATGAGGTGAGGTAGATGAGGTGAGATAGATGAGGTGATGAGGATAGATGAGGTGAGATAGATGAGGTGAGATAGATGAGGTGAGATAGATAGGTGAGATAGATGAGGTGAGATAGATGAGGTGAGGTAGATGAGGTGAGCTAGATGAGGTGAGATAGATGAGGTGAGATAGATGAGGTGAGATAGATGAGGTGAGGTAGATGAGGTGAGATAGATGAGGTGAGATAGATGAGGTGAGATAGATGAGGTGAGATAGATGAGGTGAGATAGATGAGGTGATGAGGATAGATAGGTGAGATAGATGAGGTGAGATAGATGAGGTGATGAGGATAGATAGGTGAGGTAGATGAGGTGAGATAGATGAGGTGAGGTAGATGAGGTGAGATAGATGAGGTGAGATAGATGAGGTGAGATAGATGAGGTGAGATAGATGAGGTGAGGTAGATGAGGTGAAATAGATGAGGTGAGATAGATGAGGTGAGGTAGATGAGGTGAGATAGATGAGGTGAGATAGATGAGGTGAGATAGATGAGGTGAGACAGATGAGGTGAGGTAGATGAGGTGAGATAGATAAGGTGAGATAAATGAGGTGAGATAGATGAGGTGAGGTAGATGAGGTGAGATAGATGAGGTGAGATAGATGAGGTGAGTTAGATGAGGTGAGATAGATGAGGTGAGATAGATGAGGTGAGATAGATGAGGTGAGATAGATGAGGTGAGATAGATGAGGTGAGATAGATGAGGTGAGTTAGATGAGGTGAGATAGATGAGGTGAGATAGATGAGGTGAGATAGATGAGGTGAGATAGAGCACAGAATGGAGTCCAAGGCCCAGGTTGTGGTTCAGACAGCACCGGGCTAGGGCGGTCTGATCTCCCCCCGTCACTGCCTGTGTCCCTGCATATATCCCCATCAGGCAGAGTACGGGACAGCTCAGGAGAGCCGCGAGGACCCCAGCTCCGTGCACGGAAGGTCATTATGTACAAACACGCCGGTACTGGTGACATTTATCAGACACAAAGAGACCAATGAGAGCCAATACCGAGCCGCATCAGCCTGACTCTGGGTGACGGGTGGAGATCGGACCGCCCTAGCCCGGTGTTGTCTGTCTCTGGGTGACGGGGGGAGATCGGACCGCCCTAGCCCGGTCCTGTCTGTCTCTGGGTGACAGGGGGAGATGGGACCGCACTAGCCCGGTGCTGTCTGTCTCTGGGTGACAGGGGGAGATCGGACCGCACTAGCCCGGTGCTGTCTGTCTCTGGGTGACAGGGGGAGATCGGACCGCCCTAGCCCGGTCCTGTCTGTCTCTGGGTGACAGGGGGAGATCGGACCGCACTAGCCCGGTGCTGTCTGTCTCTGGGTGACAGGGGGAGATCGGACCGCCCTAGCCCGGTCCTGTCTGTCTCTGGGTGACGGGGGGAGATCGGACCGCACTAGCCCGGTCCTGTCTGTCTCTGGGTGACGGGGGGAGATCGGACCGCCCTAGCCCGTTGTTGTCTGACTCTGGGTGACAGGGGGAGATCGGACCGCCCTAGCCCGGTGGTGTCTGTCTCTGGGTGACGGGGGGAGATCGGACCGCCCTAGCCCGGTGGTGTCTGTCTCTGGGTGACAGGGGGAGATCGGACCGCCCTAGCCCGGTGCTGTCTGACTCTGGGTGACGGGGGGGGGGATCGGACCGCCGTAGCCCCGTGCTGTCTGACTCTGGGTGACAGGGGGAGATCGGACCGCCCTAGACTGGTGCTGTCTGTCTCTGGGTGACGGGGGGAGATCGGACCGCCGTAGCCCGGTGCTGTCTGACTCTGGGTGACAGGGGGAGATCTGACCGCCGTAGACCGGTCCTGTCTGTCTCTGGGTGACAGGGGGAGATCGGACTGTACTAGCCCGGTTCTGTCTGTCTCTGCGTGACAGGGGGAGATCGGACCGCCCTAGCCCGGTGTTGTCTGTCTCTGGGTGACGAATTGATCTCAGTGTATTACAAAGAGTTACTACTAACACTATCTCTCTCGTTATCTCATGAAGGGAAGATTTTCTGACTCTTCAAGTGATGCCTATTTGTGGATATTATTTACACGACCGACCCAGGAATTCAGTGTGCTCTGTACCATCCCCTGCCTCCTATCCCGACCTTCTGTGAGGCCCCAGTTGCATTCCTTCTCCCTGCTGATGAGAGACTGCCTGAGTCTTGCACTAATGAATCGCTATTATTATTAAATGATGTTTGCGGATTATGACCCAGTTTGGGCCCATTGAATGCAGCAGGAATACTAAATCCACAAAGTCTGATACATCTACGACTACAGGCAGCAGGAAAGGAGTTTAAGGAGTTGTTTCACTGGGGTGTTAGATGCCTGAGGACACGAGAGCAAAGGAAAGGAAAGGAGGGAGAGAGAGAGGGACATGAGAGTGAGGGGGAACACTATATTTATGGCTCACTGCCGCCACTATGTGGTCTGAAGAGAAACTACAGTTTATTTTCTGGGGAAATTATAATATAATCTTTTACAAATATATCATGTTTGCGGTGACATACAGTACCAGTCAAAAGTTTGGACACACCTACTCATTGCAGGGTTTTTTATTTGTTTAGCTATTTTCTACATTGTAGAATAATAGTGAAGAAAGACATCTATGAAATAACACAAATAGGAACCATGTAGTAACCAAAAACGTGTTAAACAAATCAAAATATATTTTCTATTTGAGATCCTTGGCATTCTCTCAACCAGCTTCATGAGGTAGTCACCTATAATGCATTTCATTTAACAGGCGTGCCTTGTTAAAAGTTGATTTGTGGAATTTATTTTCTTCTTAATGGGTTTCAGCCAATCAGTTATGTTGTGACAAGGTAGGGGTGTTATTAAGAAGATACGCCTATTTGGTAAAAGTCCATATTGTGGCAAGAACAACTCAAATAAGCATAGAGAAATGACAGTACATCATTCTTTTAAGACATGAAGGTCAGTCAACGTGGAAAATGTCAACATCTTTGAAAGTTTATTCAAGGGCAGTCGCAAAAACCATCAAGCGCTATAATGAAACTGGCTCTCATGAGGACCGCCACAGAAAAGGAAGACCCAGAGTTACCTCTGCTGCAGAGGATAAGTTAATTAGAGTTAACTGCACCTCAGATTGCAGCCCAAATAAATGCCTCACAGAATAGAAGTAACAGACACATCTCAACATCAGCTGTTCAGAGGAGACTGCGTGAATCAGGCCTTCATGGTTGAATTGCTGCAAAGAAACCACTACTAAAGGACATCAATAACAAGAAGAGACTTACTTGGGTCAAGAAACACGAGCAATGGACATTAGACCGGTGGAAATCTGTCCTTTGGTCTGATGAGTCCAAATTTGAGGTTTTTGGTTCCAACCGTTGTGTCTTTGTGAGATGCAGAGTAGGTGAACGGATGATCTCCGCGTGTGTGGTTCCCACCATGAAGCATGGAGGAGGAGGTGTGCTGGTTTGGGGGGGGGTTATTGGTGACACTGTCTGAGATTTATTTAAAATTCAAGGCACACTTAACCATCATGGCTACCACAGCATTCTGCAGCGATACTCCATCCCATCTGTTTTGCGCTTAGTGGCACTATCATTTGTTTTTCAACAGGACAACGACCCAAAACACACCTCCGTGCTGTGTAAAGGCTATTTGACCAAGAAGGAGAGTGATTGAGTGCTGCATCAGATGACCTGGCCTCCACAATCACCCGACCTCAACCCAATTGAGATGGTGTGGGATGAGTCTAAACGCAGAATGAAGGAAAAGCAGCCAATATGTGCTCAGCATATATGGGAACTCCTTCAAGACTGTTGGAAAAGCATTCCTCATGAAACTGGTTGAGAGAATGCCAAGAGTGTGCAAAGCTATCATCAAGGCAAAGGGTGGCTACTTTGAAGAATCTAAAATCTTTGATTTGTTTAACACTTTTCTGGTTACTACATGCTTCCATATGTGTTATTTCATAGTTTGATGTCTTCGCTATTATTCTACAATGTAGAAAATAGTAACAATAAAGTAAAATCCATGAATAAATAAGTGTGTCCAAACTTTTGAATGTTACTGTATATAGAAGTATATAAGTACTGTCTTGATGCTTGATGTTTGATGTGAGTGTGTAATACAGAAACAAATGAAATAAAATGTGTGAATGTATGTATACCAACTGATTTTAAATGGGTTTATGAAATTCGGGTTCATGTGTCTACCGTCTCCAGCCACTAGGGGGCAGAAGACTTCTGGTAGGACTATGTGTCTTCCGTCTCCAGCCACTAGGGGGCAGAAGACTTCTGGTAGGACTATGTGTCTTCCGTCTCCAGCCACTAGGGGGCAGAAGACTTCTGGTAGGACTATGTGTCTTCCGTTTCCAGCCACTAGTGGTGGTTATATTTAAATATATATATTTTTAATCCCAGCCCCTGTCCCCGCCTTTTGGTAGGCCATCATTGTAAATAAGAATTTGTTCTGAACTGACTTGCCTAGTTAAATAAAGGTTTAATAAAATATATAAATAAATAAATAAAAGGGGGCAGAATACTTCAGGTAGGAATATATGTCTTCCATCTCCATCCACTAGGGGGCAGACTACTTCAGGTAGGAATATATGTCTTCCATCTTCATCCACTAGGGGGCAGAAGACCTCAGGTAGGAATATGTCTTCCATCTTCATCCACTAGGGGGCAGAATACCTCAGGTAGGAAAATTTGTCTTCCATCTCCATCCACTAGGGGGCAGAAGACTTCAGGTAGGAATATATGTCTTTCATCTCCATCCACTAGGGGGCAGAATACTTCAGGTAGGAATATATGTCTTCCGTCTTCATCCACTAGGGGGCAGAATACCTCAGGTAGGAATATATGTCTTCCATCTCCGTCCACTAGGGGGCAGAAGACCTCAGGTAGGAATATATGTCTTCCATCTCCATCCACTAGGGGGCAGAATACTTCAGGTAGTTACTTTCCATTGGATAAAATACATGAATCTCTTTCTTTACAGTCTACTTTCTCTTGTGTTCTGGATCAGAAGAATACTGAGCATTGGTTCTAGTGATTGAGATGTTTCATTATGTTGACAGTAGAATTCAGTCAGAACTTCAAGCTCATTCTTCACACTGGTTATTAGTTAACCATTATTTAATTTTCTCTATCCTTCATCAAATCCTGTCTCTTTTGAACTATTGTAATGCAGTGAGCCCGGATGAGACAGTCCACAGTTACACATTGTGGCTTGGAGCCAGGATAGGACAGTACTCAGTGACACGGTGTGGCCTTGAGCCAGGATGAGACAGTACTCAGTGAGCCAGGAGAAGACAGTACACAGTGAGCCAGGAGGAGACAGTACTCAGTGAGCCAGGATGAGACAGTACTCAGTGAGCAAGAATGAGACAGTACACAGTGAGCCAGGAGGAGACAGTACTCAGTGAGCCAGGAGGAGACAGTACTCAGTGAGCAAGAATGAGACAGTACACAGTGAGCCAGGATGAGACAGTACTCAGTGAGCAAGAATGAGACAGTACTCAGTGAGCAAGAATGAGACAGTACTCAATGAGCCAGGATGAGACAGTACTCAGTGAGCCAGGAGGAGACAGTACTCAGTGATTCAGGAGAGACAGTACTCGGTGAGCCAGGATGAGACAGTACTCAGTGATTCAGGAGAGACAGTACTCGGTGAGCCAGGAGGAGACAGTACTCAGTGAGCCAGGATGAGACAGTACTCATTTAGCCAGGAGGAGACAGTACTCAGTGAGCAAGAATGAGACAGTACACAGTGAGCCAGGAGGAGAAAGTACTCAGTGAGCCAGGATGAGACAGTACTCAGTGAGCAAGAATGAGACAGTACACAGTGAGCCAGGCGGAGACAGTACTCAGTGAGCAAGAATGAGACAGACACAGTGAGCCAGGATGAGACAGTACTCAGTGAGCCAGGAGAAGACAGTACACAGTGAGCCAGGAGGAGACAGTACTCAGTGAGCCAGGATGAGACAGTACTCAGTGAGCAAGAATTAGACAGTACACAGTGAGCCAGGAGGAGACAGTACTCAGTGAGCCAGGAGGAGACAGTACTCAGTGATCCAGGATGAGACAGTACTCAGTGAGCCAGGATGAGACAGTACTCAGTGAGCAAGAATGAGACAGTACTCAGTGAGCAAGAATGAGACAGTACTCAGTGAGCCAGAATGAGACAGTACTCAGTGAGCCAGGAGGAGACAGTACTCAGTGATCCTGGATGAGACAGTACTCAGTGAGCCAGGAGGAGACAGTACTCAGTGATCCAGGATGAGACAGTACTCAGTGAGCAAGAATGAGACAGTACACAGTGAGCCAGGATGAGACAGTACTCAGTGAGCCAGGATGAGACAGTACTCAGTGAGCCAGGAGGAGACAGTACTCAGTGAGCCGGGAGGAGACAGTACTCAGTGATTCAGGAAGAGACAGTACACAGTGAGCCAGGATGAGACAGTACTCAGTGAGCCAGGATGAGACAGTACTCAGTGAGCAAGAATGAGACAGTACTCAGTGAGCCAGGATGAGAAAGTACTCAGTGAGCCAGGAGGAGACAGTACACAGTGAGCCAGGATGAGACAGTACTCAGTGAGCCAGGATGAGACAGTACTCAATGAGCCAGAATGAGACAGTACTCAGTGAGCCAGGAGGAGACAGTACTCAGTGAGCCAGGAGGAGACAGTACTCAGTGAGCCAGGATGAGACAGTACTCAGTGAGCCAGGATGAGACAGTAGTCAGTGATTCAGGAAGAGACAGTACTCAGTGAGCCAGGAGGAGACAGTACTCAGTGAGCCAGGATGAGACAGATACTCAGTAAGCCAGGATGAGACAGTACTCAGTGAGCCAGGATGAGACAGTACTCAGTGATTCAGGAAGAGACAGTACTCAGTGAGCCAGGATGAGGCAGTATTCAGTGAGCCAGGATGAGACAGTACTCAGTGAGCCAGGATGAGACAGTACTCAGTGATTCAGGAAGAGACAGTACTCAGTGAGCCAGGATGAGACAGTACTCAGTGAGCCAGGATGAGACAGTACTCAATGAGCCAGGAGGAGACAGTACTCAGTGAGCCAGGATGAGACAGTAAACAATGAGCCAGGAGGAGACTGTACTCAGTGAGCCAGGATGAGACTGTACTCAGTGAGCCAGGAGGAGACAGTACTCAGTGAGCCAGGAGGAGACAGTACTCAGTGAGCCAGGAGGAGACAGTACTCAGTGATTCAGGAAGAGACAGTACTCAGTGAGCCAGGATGAGACAGATACTCAGTAAGCCAGGATGAGACAGTACTCAGTGAGCCAGGAGGAGACAGTACTCAGTGAGCCAGGATGAGACAGTACCCAGTGAGCCAGGATGAGACAGTACACAGTGAGCCAGAATGAGACAGTACTCAGTGAGCCAGGATGAGACAGTACTCAGTGAGCCAGGAGGAGACAGTACTCAGTGAGCCAGGATGAGACAGTACTCAGTGAGCCAGGATGAGACAGTACACAGTGAGCCAGAATGAGACAGTACTCAGTGAGCCAGGATGAGACAGTACTCAGCGAGCCAGGATGAGACAGTACCCAGTGAGCCAGGAGGAGACAGTACTCAATGAGCCAGGATGAGACAGTACCCAGTGAGCCAGGGTGAGACAGTACTCAGTGAGCCAGAATGAGACAGTACTCAATGAGCCAGGAAGAGACAGTACTCAGTGAGCCAGGATGAGACAGTACTCAGTGAGCCAGGATGAGACAGTACCCAGTGAGCCAGGAGGAGACAGTACACAGTGAGCCAGAATGAGACAGTACTCAGTGAGCCAGGATGAGACAGTACTCAGTGAGCCAGGATGAGACAGTACTCAGTGAGCCAGGATGAGACAGTACTCAGTGAGCCAGGATGAGACAGTACACAGTGACACCGTGTGGTTATGAGCCAGGATGAGACAGTCTGGTGTGCTTAGTGTCTGGTATACTATGTGTTTCCTTCACACCACAGATACAATAAGAGAGAACCTACGCTCCAAAAAAGGTGCTATCTAGAACCTAAAAGGGTTCTTCAGCTGTCCCCATAGGAGAACCCTTTGAAGAAACCCCACTTGTGAAGTGCTGATGGAGGAAAGCTGTAAAATTCATTAAAAACGACATCAGCCATACAATCCGTGTTCGTCAGCTTCTGGAAAGGGAACTAAATCAGTCTGACAACAGATCAGAAACCATTTTTCTGAATAATGTACATTTAAATGCATTTCCACTGTGAAGAGCAATAATGAAACACCTAATGTTACTGCCTGAATACAACTGAACGCAGTGTATTATAATGCACTGCAGTCCAAGCGTGTTAAATAGCAGTATCACAATGTGAGGTGTTAACTACGGGCTTACAAAGAAAGTGTTCTAAAAAGGATATTCAACTGTCCCCGTAGGATAACCATTTTGGGTTATTTTGGTAACATTAGGTGTTTCATTATTACTCTACACAGTGGAAATGCATTTAAATGTACATTATTCTGAAAAATGGTTTCTGATCTGTTGTCAGACTGGCTTAGTTCCCTTTCCAGAAGCTGACGAACACGGATTGTATGACTCATGTCGTTTTTAATGAATTGTGCAGCTTTCCTCCATCAGGCTAAACGGGGGACATTCCCATCAGGCTAAACGGGGATATGATATCACAGTCCACACTGACATGATTCATACGTTTCAGGAGTTCCATTCAGGTTTCCCGATCCGCCAGGTTTCCCTGTGTATGTGTGTGTTTTTTGTGCCCATAGAGTTGGCAACGGCCCTACATTCTAAAGTTGAAACCCTGTCTTTCAGTCTTTCCACAGCCTTGTCACAGCCTTGGCACAGCATTGCCACAGCCTTGCCACAGCCTTGGCACAGCCTTGCCACAGCCTTGCCACAGCCTTGCCACAGCCTTGCCACAGCCTTGGCACAGCCTTGCCACAGCCTTGGCACAGCCTTGCCACAGCCTTGCCACAGCCTTGCCACAGCCTTGCCACAGCCTTGGCACAGCCTTGGCACAGCCTTGCCACAGCCTTGCCACAGCCTTGCCACAGCCTTGGCACAGCCTTGGCACAGCCTTGGCACAGCCTTGCCACAGCCTTGGCACAGCCAGCAGCTTCAACTGTCGACTGCTACCCTTTTACGTTGACTTCTCACACCCTCTAAACCTTTAAGACCACTGTGGCCAGATGTTATGTTGCATTCCAAATGGTATCCTGGGCCCTATATAGTGCACTGTTTTTAACCAGAGCCCTATGGGCCCACTTTACAGGGAAAGGGGTGCCATTTCAGACACACCCTCAGAGTGCAAGCCAGATCTCCCTCCTGTTGCTCTTTCACAGATTATCTTGAGAAACCCAAGGCGTTCACATTTGAAGGACATTTTTAAAGGGCCTTGTAAAAGAGCTATGCCTATATTTTTTCGGGTTCATTATGATATTTAACCGGGCTGGCTGCAGCTGTAGAGAGTATAGTGGCACAGATCTGGTGTTTTAGATGTGTGTGTTACATCTGCTCCTGCCACAGCCCTCTACTTCTCGTCGTGTATGTGTGTGTGTGTGTGTGTGTGTGTGTGTGTGTGTGTGTGTGTGTGTGTGTGTGTGTGTGGGCGGAGACAGGTGTGCTGGAGTCAGAACAGATTCCCAACAGATGCAACCTGTTCCATAATCAAGACCTCTTCAAATACTCAGCCCTGCCACTTCCGCGCTGCCAGTTCATAGCCTCTGCTCAGTAAGTCTGCGTTTCAAGGCGTTTGTTCCTGCATAAATCTTGTTAAGCTGTTGTGCCTGTTTGTCCCTAGCCTGACGCTGCTTTTCTCTCCACTACAGTTCCGTCCGCTCTGACTCTGGTCCCTGTCTCCAGTCCCTCGTCTCGTCAGTCCTGCGTACCCTGCCCTGGACCCCGCTCTACTGCTACCTTAGATTCTGCTCCGGACCTGCTTACCCTGCCCTGGACCCCCGCTCTACTGCTACCTTGGATTCTGCTCCGGACCTGCTTAACCTGCCCTGGACCCCGCTCTACTGCTACCTTAGATTCTGCTCCGGACCTGCTTACCCTGCCCTGGACCCCCGTCTACTGCTACCTTGGATTCCTCTCTGGACCTGCTTAACCTGCCCTGGACCCCCGCTCTACTGCTACCTTAGATTCCGCTCCGGACCTGCTTAACCTGCCCCTACACCCCTTGCCCCAGCCTCATCTCCTGGTTCCCTGCTACCCACCTGAGCTTCCCCTGGCCTGCACCCCATCTCCCCCCGCTTATCAATAAATGCCTTTGTTACCTTGTCCCTGTCTCCTCATCTGAGACTGCAACTTGGGTTCACCTGCTCCGCCCTGTGTAACAGTATTGCGGAGGAAAATACTACCCCCCCCCACCTCAACGTCAATAAAATGAAAGAGCTGTTCGTGGACTACAGGAGACAGCAGAGAGAGCATGTCCCCATCCACATGGACAGGGCCGCAGTGGACAGGGCCGCAGTGGACAGGGTAAAAAAAAACACATCACTGATGACCTGAAATGGTCCCTCCACACAGACAGTGTCTCTTCAACCTCAGGAGCAGCAGCGTAGCCTAGTGGTTAGAGCGTTGGGACTAGTAACCGAAAGGTTGCAAGTTCGAATCCCCGAGCTGACAAGGTACACATCTGTCGTTCTGCCCCTGAACAACTCACTGTTCCTAGGCCGCTGTCATTGAAAATAAGAATTTGTCCTTAACTAGTTAAATAAAGAATAAAAATTAAATTGCAACGTTGACTTAAGGAATGGGTGGAGATGGTTGGCATGAGAGAGGTGTTCTGCCATGGCACTGACCCCAGAACCACATCATTCTTGCTGTTAATGCATTACATATCCCTGGTCCATTAGCTTACACTTCATAAGGGTCTGATATGAAGCAGGAACTTTATGCATACATAATAACAACCAGAGATGTAATGATTACTGTAATAGTTTCCCCCGTATACTGTAGACCATTAGGCCTACGTGCCAATGGCAGGTAGCTATTCTGTAAGGAGTCTTTGTTATTCAACATCGTTGGAATATCTGAATGGCAGTTCTCGAGGGTTATCTCTCCTAAAGCCAACGACTCCAATGACCTGGACAGGTAATGCTTCATTTAGCCAGTCTTATCATCCATCTATAAACAGTTGCCACGCACTGACCACACGCCTTCCAGAAATGCTGTGTGTGTGTGTTCCTGACTTTAAAATGGCTTATAGTAATTATTATAGTGTAGCAGAGACTGCCTAGCCTGGTGACTACATTATTCTGCTGCTCTGTAGTACAGCAGAGACTGCCTAGCCTGGCGACTACATTATCCTGCTGCCCTGTAGTACAACAGAGACTGCCTAGCCTGATGACTACATTATCCTGCTGCTCTGTAGTACAGCAGAGACTGCCTAGCCTGATGACTACATTATCCTGCTGCTCTGTAGTACAGCAGAGACTGCCTAGCCTGATGACTACATTATCCTGCTGCTCTGTAGTACAGCAGAGACTGCCTAGCCTGATGACTACATTATCCTGCTGCTCTGTAGTACAGCAGAGACTGCCTAGCCTGATGACTACATTATCCTGCTGCTCTGTAGTACAGCAGAGACTGCCTAGCCTGATGACTACATTATCCTGCTGCCCTGTAGTACAGCAGAGACTGCCTAGCCTGATGACTACATTATCCTGCTGCCCTGTAGTACAGCAGAGACTGCCTAGCCTGATGACTACATTATCCTGCTGCCCTGTAGTACAGCAGAGACTGCCTAGCCTGATGACTACATTATTCTGCTGCCCTGTAGTACAGCAGAGACTGCCTAGCCTGATGGCTACATTATTCTGCTGCTCTGTCATTCACTAGTCTGACACTGCCTAGCCTGGTGACTATATTATCCTGCTGCTCTGTCATTCACTAGTCTGACACTGCCTAGCCTGGTGACTATATTATCCTGCTGCTCTGTCATTCACTAGTCTGACACTGCCTAGCCTGGTGACTATATTATCCTGCTGCTCTGTCATTCACTAGTCTGACACTGCCTAGCCTGATGGCTACATTATTCTGCTGCTCTGTCATTCACTAGTCTGACACTGCCTAGCCTGGTGACTATATTATTCTACTGCTCTGTCATTCACTAGTCTGACACTGCCTAGCCTGGTGACTATATTATTCTACTGCTCTGTCATTCACTAGTCTGACACTGCCTAGCCTGGTGACTATATTATTCTACTGCTCTGTCATTCACTAGTCTGACACTGCCGTCAGTGAAGTCGTGTGTGGCGACGAGATGCACGAGGGGTGTTGTCCAAAACAAAGTCATCAGCGATTGGATCGTCTCTAACCAATCAGAGTATCACGTGTGTCTTGTCTCTGGCCCAACCCATCTGTTTCTGGACCAATCAGACGACCTCGAATGTGTTGGCATTCGGTGAAGGGTCAGGGAACGGTACTCAGATCCAGACACGTTGTGGAGAAGAAGCTAACGTCCGTGGGTTACCGTTTGAGTAGCCAGGAAAGAGACTCTTGACTAAAGTACAGGCTTCTGGTTTATGCCTTTCTCTCCATCAACCAACCTGTTGGTGCAGAAAGTGGTACCTGTCAAATGTCTAGGCAATTCACTCCGTCACCAGCCAGCAATAACAGTGTGGGCATAATCACTCCCCATAAAATGATATGCTATTCCCATCTAAACACAGTAAATACAGGAACAAAATATTTTAGGACATTTAGAAAAAAGAGTCTATGGAAATAACAATGAGTCAATAGCCCAGGCTGGAGAGTGGGGCCGGAGAGGGGGCGGGAGAGAGGGGGGCAGGAGTGGGGGGCCGGAGTGGGGGGCCGGAGTGGGGGGCCGGAGTGGGGGGCCGGAGTGGGGGGCCGGAGAGGGGGGCCGGAGAGAGGGGGGCCGGAGAGAGGGGGGCCGGAGTGGGGGGCCGGAGTGGGGGGCCGGAGTGGGGGGCCGGAGAGTGGGGCCGGAGAGAGGGGGGCCGGAGAGGGGGCGGGAGTGGGGGGCAGGAGAGGGGGGCCGGAGAGTGGGGGGCCGGAGAGGGGGGCCGGAGAGGGGGGCGGGAGAGTGGGGCCGGAGAGAGGGGGGCCGGAGAGAGGGGCCGGAGTGGGGGGCAGGAGAGGGGGGCCGGAGAGGGGGCGGGAGTGGGGGGCAGGAGAGTGGGGCCGGAGAGAGGGGGGTCGGAGAGAGGGGCCGGAGTGGGGGCCCGGAGAGGGGGGCAGGAGTGGGGGGCCGGAGAGAGCGGCCGGAGAGGGGGGCCGGAGTGGGGGGCCGGAGAATGGGGCTGGAGAGGGGGGCAGGAGTGGGGGGCAGGAGAGGGGGGCCGGAGAGTGGGGCCGGAGAGGGGGGCAGGAGTGGGGGGCCAGAGAGGGGGGCAGGAGTGGGGGGCCAGAGAGGAGGGCGTAGAGGGGTTGAATCCCAAATGGCACACTATACCCTATTATAGTGCACTACTTTAGACCAGAGCCCTATATAGTACACTACTTTAGACCAGGGCCCTATTCCCATATAGTGCGCTTCTTATGGGTCCTATTTGGTCAAAAGTAGTGGACTGCAATACGGAATAGGGCACTATGTGGGAGGCACCCTGGGGTTGGTGGTTAGGGCCGTGTTGGGTAGGACATTCCTCCTGAGCACGGTAATAATTTCACGGAATGTGAAAAGTTTGCTTTCTGATAAAGCACAAGGACGAGCAGCCCGCCAGGAATTCCGCTGTGACCCCTACTTCTTCCATCTCCGCTCACACAAACACACAGTCCTGCAGTGTGAAGCAGGGACCGGGCTCAGCCAACTGTTTGGCAAGACACCCACACTTCAGCCGTGGCATCGGTTGAAGTGAAGTGCTGTCTAAACAGCCGGTCAAAGAACTAGCGTTTTGCTTTAAAAAACAAAAACACATAGAAGTTCACAGCAGTTCACTCTTTTATGGTGTTCTGCCTAAACTGAAGGAGACAGAGCAGAAGGGAGTGAAAATGTCTAATGTATTCAACATCACTGCCTGTCAGTCAGTCACTGACCATATGCGTTGGTTGGTTTCTCTGGGCAGGGCTCTATCAGAGTTTAGTCTATCTGGCAGCCATCTTTCCTTTCTCCTCTTTGTTCAGCTTCTTGTGGTTCCATTCCTGGAAGTCTCTCTCTTTGGGTTGCCATCAGCTCTCTCACTCTGTTTACAATGCAGGGCCTGCTGGTGGAAAAAGCCAAGGACGTCGTGAAAGCGTCCGTCCTCAGCCCCGTCTGTCTCCAACGCCGGCGTCCTCAGCCCCGTCTGTCTCCAACGCCGCCGTCCTCAGCCCCGTCTGTCTCCAACGCAACGCCCAGGTTAGGCATGGAACCCTGAAGTAAATGAGACAGAGAGAGAGAGAGAGAGTGACCAAGAGAGAGAGGCAGAGAGAGAGGCAGAGAGAGAGACAGAGAGAGAGACAGAGAGAGAGACAGAGAGAGAGAGAGAGACTGAGAGAGAGACTGAGAGAGAGACTGAGAGAGAGACAGAGAGAGAGGGAGAGAGAGAGTGAGAGAGAGAGAGAGAGAGAGAGGGAGAGAGAGAGTGAGAGAGAGAGAGAGAGAGAGAGAGAGAGAGACTGAGAGAGAGAGAGACAGAGACAGAGAGAGACTGAGAGAGAGAGAGAGAGAGAGAGAGAGAGGGAGAGAGAGAGAGAGACAGAGAGAGAGAGAGAGACAGAGAGAGAGAGAGACTGAGAGAGAGAGGCAGAGAGAGAGACAGAGAGACAGAGAGAGAGAGAGAATACCATTTGGCACTCAACAGAGAGTACACGGTGGCAGAATACTTGACCACTGTGACTGACCCAATCTTTTGGAAAGCTTTGACTATGTACAGACTCAGTGAGCATAGCCTTGCTATTGAGAAAGGCCGCCGTAGGCAGACATGGCTCTCAAGAGAAGACAGGCTATGTGCACACTGCCCACAAAATGAGGTGGAAACTGAGCTGCACTTCCTAACCTCCTACCAAATGTATGACCATATTAGAGACACATATTTCCCTCAGATCACACAGATCCACAAAAAATTAGAAAACAAATCCAATTTGGATAAACTCCCATATCTACTGGGTGAAATACCACAGTGTGCCATCACAGCAGAAAGATTTGTGACCTGTTGTCACAAGAAAAGGGCAACCAGTGAAGAACAAATACCATTGTAAATACAACCTATATTTATGCTTATTTATTTTCCCTTCTGTACTTTAACTATTTGCATATCATTACAACACTGTATATAGACATAATATGACATTTTAAATGTTTTTATTATTTTGGAACTAATGTTTACTGTTCATTTTTATTGATTATTTATAGAGAGACACAGAGAGAGCCCTCAGAGCCTCAGACACTGGTTCTAGAATCCAGTGTCCACTGAAACAAAACAGAGGCCTCCGTGAGGATAAAACAGAGAGGAGGATTAAACAGAGGCCTCCGTGAGGATAAAACAGAGAGGAGGATTAAACAGAGGCCTCTCTCTCTCTTTCTCGGTGGATAAAACAGAGGTCTCTCTCTCTCTTTCTCGGTGGATAAAACAGAGGTCTCTCTCTCTCATTCTCGGTGGATAAAAAAGAGGTCTCTCTCTCCCTTTCTCGGTGGATAAAACAGAGGTCTCTCTCTCCCTTTCTCTGTGGATAAAACAGAGGTCTCTCTCTCTCATTCTCGGTGGATAAAACAGAGGTCTCTCTCTCTCATTCTCGGTGGATAAAACAGAGGTCTCTCTCTCCCTTTCTCTGTGGATAAAACAGAGGTCTCTCTCTCTCATTCTCGGTGGATAAAACAGAGGTCTCTCTCTCTTTCTCGGTGGATAAAACAGAGGTCTCTCTCTCTCTTTCTCGGTGGATAAAACAGAGGTCTCTCTCTCTCTTTCTCGGTGGATAAAACAGAGGTCTCTCTCTCTCATTCTCGGTGGATAAAACAGAGGTCTCTCTCTCTCTTTCTCTGTGGATAAAACAGAGGTCTCTCTCTCTCATTCTCGGTGGATAAAACAGAGGTCTCTCTCTCTCATTCTCGGTGGATAAAACAGAGGTCTCTCTCTCTCTTTCTCTGTGGATAAAACAGAGGTCTCTCTCTCTCTTTCTCGGTGGATAAAACAGAGGTCTCTCTCTCTCTTTCTCTGTGGATAAAACAGAGGTCTCTCTCTCTCTTTCTCGGTGGATAAAACAGAGGTCTCTCTCTCTCATTCTCGGTGGATAAAACAGAGGTCTCTCTCTCTCTTTCTCTGTGGATAAAACAGAGGTCTCTCTCTCTATTTCTCGGTGGATAAAACAGAGGTCTCTCTCTCTTTCTCTGTGGATAAAACAGAGGTCTCTCTCTCTCTTTCTCTGTGGATAAAACAGAGGTCTCTCTCATTCTCGGTGGATAAAACAGAGGTCTCTCTCTCTCATTCTCGGTGGATAAAACAGAGGTCTCTCTCTCTTTCTCTGTGGATAAAACAGAGGTCTCTCTCTCTTTCTCTGTGGATAAAACAGAGGTCTCTCTCTCTTTCTCTGTGGATAAAACAGAGGTCTCTCTCTCTTTCTCTGTGGATAAAACAGAGGTCTCTCTCTCTCTTTCTCTGTGGATAAAACAGAGGTCTCTCTCTCTTTCTCTGTGGATAAAACAGAGGTCTCTCTCTCTCTTTCTCGGTGGATAAAACAGAGGTCTCTCTCTCTCTTTCTCAGTGGATAAAACAGAGGCCTCAGGGAGGATAAAACAGAGAGCAGGATTAAACAGTGGCCTCAGGGAGGATAAAACAGAGAGGAGGATTAAACAGTGGCCTCAGGGGGGATAAAACAGAGAGGGGGATTAAACAGAGTGGAGGATAAAACAGAGAGGAGGATTAAACAGTGGCCTCAGGGAGGATAAAACAGAGACCTCAGGGAGGATAAAACAGAGACCTCAGGGAGGATAAAACAGAGGCCTCGGGGAGGATAAAACAGAGAGGAGGATAAAACAGAGAGGAGGATAAAACAGAGACCTCAGGGAGGATAAAACAGAGGCCTCGGGGAGGATAAAACAGAGGCCTCGGGGAGGATAAAACAGAGGCCTCAGGGAGGATAAAACAGAGGCCTTGGGGAGGATAAAACAGAGAGGAGGATAAAACAGAGGCCTCAGGGAGATAAAAAACAGAGACCTCAGGGAGGATAAAAAAGAGAGGAGGATAAAACAGAGAGGAGGATTAAACAGAGGCCTCGGGGAGGATAAAACAGAGGCCTCGTGGAGGATAAAACAGAGAGGAGGATTAAACATAGAGGAGGATTAAACAGAGACCTCAGGGAGGATAAAACAGAGAGGAGGATAAAACAGAGACCTCAGGGAGGATAAAACAGAGAGGAGGATAAAACAGAGACCTCAGGGAGGATAAAACAGAGACCTCAGGGAGGATAAAACAGAGAGGAGGATAAAACAGAGAGGAGGATAAAACAGAGAGGAGGATAAAACAGAGAGGAGGATAAAACAGAGAGGAGGATAAAACAGAGAGGAGGATAAAACAGAGAGGAGGATTAAACAGAGAGGAGGATTAAACAGAGACCTCAGGGAGGATAAAACAGAGAGGAGGATTAAACAGAGACCTCAGGGAGGATAAAACAGAGACCTCGGGGAGGATAAAACAGAGACCTCGGGGAGGATAAAACAGAGAGGAGGATAAAACAGAGAGGAGGATAAAACAGAGGCCTCGGGAGGATAAAACAGAGAGGAGGATAAAACAGAGACCTCAGGGAGGATAAAACAGAGAGGAGGATAAAACAGAGAGGAGGATAAAACAGAGGCCTCGGGGAGGATAAAACAGAGAGGAGGATAAAACAGAGAGGAGGATTAAACAGAGAGGAGGATTAAACAGAGGCCTCAGGGAGGATAAAACAGAGAGGAGGATAAAACAGAGACCTCAGGGAGGATAAAACAGAGAGGAGGATAAAACAGAGAGGAGGATAAAACAGAGAGGAGGATTAAACAGAGACCTCAGGGAGGATAAAACAGAGAGGAGGATTAAACAGAGACCTCAGGGAGGATAAAACAGAGAGGAGGATGAAACAGTGGCCTCAGGGGGGATAAAACAGAGAGGGGGATTAAACAGAGTGGAGGATAAAACAGAGAGGAGGATTAAACAGTGGCCTCAGGGAGGATAAAACAGAGGCCTCGGGGAGGATAAAACAGAGGCCTCGGGGAGGATAAAACAGAGACCTCAGGGAGGATAAAACAGAGACCTCAGGGAGGATAAAACAGAGACCTCAGGGAGGATAAAACAGAGGCCTCGGGGAGGATAAAACAGAGAGGAGGATAAAACAGAGAGGAGGATAAAACAGAGACCTCAGGGAGGATAAAACAGAGGCCTCGGGGAGGATAAAACAGAGGCCTCGGGGAGGATAAAACAGAGGCCTCAGGGAGGATAAAACAGAGGCCTTGGGGAGGATAAAACAGAGAGGAGGATAAAACAGAGGCCTCAGGGAGATAAAAAACAGAGACCTCAGGGAGGATAAAAAAGAGAGGAGGATAAAACAGAGAGGAGGATTAAACAGAGAGGAGGATAAAACAGAGACCTCAGGGAGGATAAAACAGAGAGGAGGATTAAACAGAGGCCTCGGGGAGGATAAAACAGAGGCCTCGGGGAGGATAAAACAGAGAGGAGGATTAAACATAGAGGAGGATTAAACAGAGACCTCAGGGAGGATAAAACAGAGAGGAGGATAAAACAGAGACCTCAGGGAGGATAAAACAGAGAGGAGGATAAAACAGAGACCTCAGGGAGGATAAAACAGAGACCTCAGGGAGGATAAAACAGAGAGGAGGATAAAACAGAGAGGAGGATAAAACAGAGAGGAGGATAAAACAGAGAGGAGGATAAAACAGAGAGGAGGATAAAACAGAGAGGAGGATAAAACAGAGAGGAGGATTAAACAGAGAGGAGGATTAAACAGAGACCTCAGGGAGGATAAAACAGAGAGGAGGATTAAACAGAGACCTCAGGGAGGATAAAACAGAGACCTCGGGGAGGATAAAACAGAGACCTCGGGGAGGATAAAACAGAGAGGAGGATAAAACAGAGAGGAGGATAAAACAGAGGCCTCGGGAGGATAAAACAGAGAGGAGGATAAAACAGAGACCTCAGGGAGGATAAAACAGAGAGGAGGATAAAACAGAGAGGAGGATAAAACAGAGGCCTCGGGGAGGATAAAACAGAGAGGAGGATAAAACAGAGAGGAGGATTAAACAGAGAGGAGGATTAAACAGAGGCCTCAGGGAGGATAAAACAGAGAGGAGGATAAAACAGAGACCTCAGGGAGGATAAAACAGAGAGGAGGATAAAACAGAGAGGAGGATAAAACAGAGAGGAGGATTAAACAGAGAGGAGGATTAAACAGAGACCTCAGGGAGGATAAAACAGAGAGGAGGATTAAACAGAGACCTCAGGGAGGATAAAACAGAGAGGAGGATGAAACAGAGACCTCAGGGAGGATAAAACAGAGAGGAGGATTAAACAGAGACCTCAGGGAGGATAAAACAGAGAGGAGGATTAAACAGAGACCTCAGGGAGCATAAAACAGAGACCTCGGGGAGGATAAAACAGAGACCTCGGGGAGGATAAAACAGAGAGGAGGATAAAACAGAGAGGAGGATAAAACAGAGACCTCAGGGAGGCTAAAACAGAGACCTCAGGGAGGATAAAACAGAGATAAAACCACGTCCACCACATCCACCTCACCACCACCACCTCCACCACAACACCACAACACCACAACACACCACCACCACCTCCACCACCTCCACCACACCACCACCACACCTCCACCTCCACCTCACCTCACCTCCACCACACCACCACCACCACAACACCACCACACCACCACCACCACCCCCACCACCAACACCACCACCACCCCCACCACCACCTCCACCTCCACCACAACACCACAACACCAC
>NC_074689.1:39941026-39963526 GCF_029448725.1 Salvelinus fontinalis
ACAATACACCACCACCACCACCTCCACCACCTCCACCACACCACCACCACACCTCCACCACAACACACCACCACCTCCACCACCACCACCACCTCCACCACCACCACCCCCACCACCACCTCCACCACCACCTCCACCACAACACCACAACACACCACCACCACCACAACACACACCACACCACACCACAACCACACCACTGCACCCAATTGCATCGCCATATAATAACGAACAGGGCACTGGACCCAATCGCATCGCCACATAATAACGAACAGGGCACTGGACCCAATCGCATCGCCACATAATAACGAACAGGGCACTGCACCCAATCGCATCGCCACATAATAACGAACAGGGCACTGCACCCAATCGCATCGCCACATAATAACAAACAGGGCACTGCACCCAATCGCATCGCATCGCCACATAATAACAAACAGGGCACTGCACCCAATCGCATCGCCACATAATAACAAACAGGGCACTGGACCCAATCGCATCGCCACATAATAACGAACAGGGCACTGCACCCAATCGCATCGCCACATAATAACAAACAGGGCACTGGACCCAATCGCATCGCATCGCCACATAATAACAAACAGGGCACTGGACCCAATCGCATCGCCACATAATAACAAACAGGGCACTGGACCCAATCGCATCGCCACATAATAACGAACAGGGCACTGCACCCAATCGCATCGCCACATAATAACGAACAGGGCACTGGACCCAATTGCAACGCCACATAATAACGAACAGAGCACTGCACCCAATCGCATCGCATCGCCACATAATAACGAACAGGGCACTGCACCCAATCGCATCGCATCGCCACATAATAACGAACGTGGCAGGAAGTGGCACTGAGGGCGTGCAGGTTTTATTTTCTGTTAAATAAATAAAATACAGTTTGCATCTTTCCAGAAAATCTGTTGTGATTGGAGCTCTGGGTTCACTATGCTGCATTTTTTATTTTTTTGAATTAGCAGATGTGTTTTGGAAATAGCTACTTGGATTAAATAGGCTGATGTTTGCCTTTCTGTGCCTTGTATCCTACTACTGAACATGTTTGCTTTCATATGTCACCTTCATGTTTTTTTTTTACCTTCATGTAACTAGACAAGTCAGTTAATAAGAAATTCTTATTTTCAATGACGACCTAGGAACAGTGGGTTAACTGCATTGTTCAGGGGCAGAACGACAGATTTGTATCTTGTCGGTTCACGGATTCGATCTTGCAACCTTTCGGTTACTAGTCCAACGCCCTAGGCTACCTGCCGCCCCACATGTGAAGACGCACAATGATTTTCGGCACCTGAACAGGTAAAATAATTTGGCCGCTGGTCATTTAATGAGTCGGATTTAGCCAATTTTCGATAAGACATACGAGGATGAATTTTAAAATATCTATGATTCACATATCATGCAAGGATATCTGTTGAAATTATTATTATTTTATACAGATACATACAGTGCGTATTCAGAAAGTATTCACACCCCTTTATTTCCACATTGTGTTATTACAAAGTGGGATTAAAATGGATTAAATTGTCATTTTTTGGTCAATGATTCACACAAAATTCCAACTTTTATAAAAAAATAATAAACATTACAAAATAAAACACTAATATACAGGTTAACTAGATAAGTATTCAATCCCCTGAGTCAATACATGTTAGAATCACCTTTGGTAGCGATTACAGCTGTGGGTCTTTCTGTGTAAGTCTCTAAGAGCTTTCCACACCTGGACTATGCAACATTTGTCCATTATTCTTTTCTAAATACTTCAAACTCTGTCAAATTGGTTGTTGATCATTGCTAGACAGATATTTTCAAGATGTAGAAAACATTCTACATGGAACCTAAAAGGGTTCTACCTGGAACGAAATGGGTTCTACTAGCAACTGAAAAGGGTTCTACCTGGAACCAAATGGGTTCTACTAGCAACTGAAAAGGGCTCTACCTGGAACGAAATGGGTTCTACTAGCAACTGAAAAGGGCTCTACCTGGAACCAAATGGGTTCTACTAGCAACTGAAAAGGCTTCTACCTGGAACCAAATGGGTTCTACTAGCAACTGAAAAGGGCTCTACCTGGAACCAAATGGGTTCTACTAGCAACTGAAAAGGCTTCTACCTGGAACCAAATGGGTTCTACTAGCAACTGAAAAGGGTTCTTCAAAGGGTTCTTCTGTGGCGACAGCCAAAGAACCCTTTAAGGTTCTAGATAGCACCTTTTTTTCTAAGAGAGTACAAATATGTAAGCGGGTGCACGTACATCAGGTGCGTATCTTGAACGTTATCGCACCCCAGATACTGTATCTACCTGAACACATATGGTAGCAGGGAGATTTCAGTAAGTCCGGATTGGAGGCATGTAGAAACAGATCCATTACGGAGAGTATCTGAGCTCCGTATATGAAGTTAAGGAAATGTATATCTGGACCAAGTATACTTCGTATATCTAATCAAATGTCAGATATCCAGAACTATATAGACAAAGATATTCCCTGATATTGACCCTTTTCACCCAGTGGAAGTCTTGGCCAGTGTATATATCCAAGTATAAATGGCTGAAAAGGACAGCACACCTTACAAACTTCTTTGAATTCGATCACGTGGCTTTTGGGCTATACAATGCCTCTTTTGGTTTATTTAAATTCAATAGCCTTTCCCTTTGGGCTGTGCAATGCTCCCAGTGCATTTCAGCGTCTAATAGAACACGTTTGGAGATATGTACCTCTTGTATCTTGATGATGGGATTGTGCAACATCTTAAAGGGTAGGTAGCATAAACCTAACCACATGTAATATGTGGATCCAAATTAAACCACATTGTTTTCACTCGTAGCTACTGGTTTCAATTAAATGTTCTGCCAACTTACAAGCAAATATTTTATGAATTTATTGTTACAAATCAACTTGCAATGCTGCTAGCCAACTAGCCTGCTAACATTAGCCCTACCAGCCTGCTAATGTTATGTTAGCACTGCATGAGTTAGCCAGTTGCTATCAACACCTAGCTTACAGCTACATTCAAGTAAACCAACCTTTTAGAAATACAAAACAACATCTAGCCAGTTATCAAAGAATGTTAGCTATACGCATTTATTTTAGCCAGCTAGCTAGCCAGCTAGCTAATGTTAGCTATCTATTAGCCTAGCGAGCCTAGCCAATCACCATGGTAACGGTTGACAAGCTGGAGCCCAACTAATGGAGACCAGCTAGAACACAACTAACACAACACAACTAAGACAACCTCAGATCAAAAGCAAAGAGAGAGCAGAGACTTACAGATGAATGGCTGGGGCCCATCACATGGTACAACTTTTAAAAGAGTGGTGTTAGCTACAAAAGTGAGGCGGAGGTGGGCGCTTCACCGGGCCAAGGGAGCGTCAGGGAAATCCAATAGCTATAAATAGATAGATTCCAGATGACAGTCAGATAGCGCTCTAGCACTAAACAAAGGTAAAAAAAGTTCCAAAACTCCCGCAGCCTACTTCACAGAGAACATGCCGAAAAGGAGAAAACTAAAAGGAGAATAGGCGAGGTACTACACAATTAGAGCAGGTATGATTTTCTCTTTAGTTTTGCACCCACGGCAAGAAGGCACCAGAGCCTCCTGTGCTAACGGGTTCCCACTAACACAGCCACAAAGTCTGTGAGGAGCACGAGGATGGTGTATGACTGCACATGCCATCTATTCCTTGTTAACATCACACTAGTGGCTAACGTTAGCCAGCTTGAGCTAGCTACCGAGCTAGCATACAGACCTGGTAGCACAGAGTAGATTATCCGTTTGACATTGAGAAATAGTGCATTATGAGTAATTTAGAAGATATCGGGAAATACGTTAATGAATATGTAAAAGCCCAAAACCATGTTTGTACTTTTTTTATTTGACTAGGTAAGTCAGTTAAGAAACAAATTCTTATTCCTAATGACAGCCTAGGAACAGTAGGTTAACTGCCTTGTTCAGGAGATGATCGACAGATTTTTACCTTGTCAGCTCAGGGACTCGAACTAGCAACCTTTCGGTTACTGGCCCAACACTAGGCTCCCTGTCCCCCCCAGGTAACCAGATCATGAGTACAAATAAGTTACTAAGTCTTTGACCACACTGTTGGTGAGATTGGTGAGTAAAAACTCATTCTTCCTACCCTTTAAAAGGCTGGAGAAAGAGGTATTCTAGTTACATCATCAAGAACAGAACGTTAAATTCTTTAAGTGCCAGTTAATCCAGAAGTTGTTCATGCTTGACTTGTCACGATCGTGTGGCGGATTGACGGACCAAAATGCAGCTTTTGGAAAATAAGCCATCTTCTTTTATTATACCACGAAGATGAACAAGACACAAAAACACTTTAACAAAACAAGAAAACAAGAAAACGACCGTGAAGCTACAAACGTTGTGCACAAACATACAGGCTACTAACGTTCTTACATAGACAATTACCCACAAACCAATGAGAGCCTATGGCTACCCTAAATAAGGCTCCCAATCAGAGACAACCGAAATCAGCTGTCTCTAATTGGGAACTCATTCAGACAACCATAGACTCTCCTAGATAACTAACCACCATAGACAATGCTAAACCTCTACACTCAACACAAAACCATATACTACACCCATTAACCCCTTTACCAAATAAACACCCAAAACAACAAAACATAAACATTCCCCATGTCACACCCTGACCTAACTAAAATAATAAAGAAAACCAATAATACTAAGGCCAGGGCGTGACATAACCCCCCCCTTGAGGCGCGAACTCCGGGCGCACCATACACAGTCTAGGGGAGGGTCTGGGTGGGCTTCCATCCACGGTGGCGGCTCCGGCTCTGGTCGCGGTCCCCACGTCACCACAGTACCTAAACACCTCCTAGGCTTCCTCCAAACGACCCCCCTCCACCTTAACCCCATTGCATTCAGGGGCAGTTCCGGACTAAGGGGCAGTACCAGGGTAAGAGGCAGTACCAGGGTCAGGGGCAGTACTAGGGTCAGGGACAGTACCAGGGTCAGGGGCAGTACCAGGGTCAGGGGCAGCACCAGGATAAGGGGCAGCACCAGGGTAAGGGGCAGCTCCGGACTGAGGAATGGCAGCTCCGGACTGAGGGACTGCAGCTCCGGACTGAGGGACTGCAGCTCCGGACTGAGGGACGGCCCATGGCTGGCTGACAGATCTGGCTGCTCATGGCTGGCTAACGGATCTGGCTGCTCATGGCTGGCTAACTGATCTGGCTGCTCATGGCTGGCTGACGGATCTGGCTGCTCATGGCTGGCTGACGGATCTGGCTGCTCATGGCTGGCTGACGGATCTGGCTGCTCATGGCTGGCTGACGGATCTGGCTGCTCATGGCTAGCTGACGGATCTGGCTGCTCATGGCTAGCTGACGGATCTGGCTGCTCATGGCTAGCTGACGGATCTGGCTGCTCATGGCTAGCTGACGGATCTGGCTGCTCATGGCTAGCTGACGGATCTGGCTGCTCATGGCTGGCTGACGGATCTGGCTGCTCATGGCTGGCTGACGGATCTGGCTGCTCCTGTCTGGTTGGCGGCTCTGGCAGATCCTGTCTGGTTGGCGGCTCTGGCAGATCCTGTCTGGTTGGCGGCTCTGGCAGATCCTGTCTGACGGACGGCTCTAGCGGCTCCTGTCTGGCTGGCGGCTCTAGCGGCTCCTGTCTGGCAGACGGGCGGCTTTGCAGGCTCATGGCAGACGGGCGGCTTTGCAGGCTCATGGCAGACGGGCGGCTTTGCAGGCTCATGGCAGACGGATGACTCAGATGGCGCTGGGGAGACGGATGGCTCAGATGGCGCTGGGGAGACGGATGGCTCAGATGGCGCTGGGGAGACGGATGGCTCAGATGGCGCTTGGCAGACGGGCAGTTCAGTCATTGCAGTGCAGACGGCAGACTCCTGCCGGCTGAGGCGCACTGTAGGCCTGGTGCGTGGTGCCGGGACTGGTGGCACCGGGCTGGGGACACGCATCTCAGGGCTAGTGCGGGGAGCAGCAACAGGACGCACAGGACTCTGGGGACACACAGGAGGCTTGGTGCGTGGTTTAGACACTGGTGGTAAAGGGCTGGAGACACGCACCATATAGCTAGTGCGCGGAGGAGGCACTGGTGGTACTGGATTGGGGCGGGGAGGTGGCGCCGGAAATACCGGACCGTGCAGGCGTACTGGCTCCCTTGAACGCCGAGCCTGCCCAACCTTACCTGGTTCTATGCTCCCCGTCGCCTGACCAGTGCGGGGAGGTGGAATAACCCGCACCGGCCTATGTAGGCGAACCGGGGACACCATGCGTAAGGCTGGTGCCATGTACGCCGGCCCGAGGAGACGCACTGGTGACCAGATGCGTTGGGCCGGCTTCATGACATATGGCTCAACGCTCAGTCTAGCCCGGCCGATACGTGGAGCTGCAATGTACCGAACCGGGCTATGCACGCGTACAGGAGACACCGTGCGCTCTACTGCGTAACACGGTGTCTGCCCGTACTCTCGCTCTCCACGGTAAGTACAGGGAGTAGGCGCAGGTTTCCTACCTGACTTCGCCACACTCCCTTTAAGGCCCCCCCCAAGAAATTTTTGGGTTGTACTCACGGGTCTCCAGCCTTGTCTCCGTGCTGCCTCCTCATATCGCCTCCTCTCGGCTTTAGCTGCCTCCAGCTCTTCACGAGGAAGGCGATATTCTCCCGGTTGAGCCCACGGCCCCTTACCATCCAGTATCTCCTCCCATGTCCATGAATCCTGTGTAGGTAGGTCCTGTTGCCGCTTTCCATGCCGCTTGGTCCTATGGTGGGTAATTCTGTCACGATCGTGTGGCGGATTGACGGACCAAAATGCAGCTTTTGGAAAATAAGCCATCTTCTTTTATTATACCACGAAGATGAACAAGACACAAAAACACTTTAACAAAACAAGAAAACGACCGTGAAGCTACAAACGTTGTGCACAAACATACAGGCTACTAACGTTCTTACATAGACAATTACCCACAAACCAATGAGAGCCTATGGCTACCCTAAATAAGGCTCCCAATCAGAGACAACCGAAATCAGCTGTCTCTAATTGGGAACTCATTCAGGCAACCATAGACTCTCCTAGATAACTAACCACCATAGACAATGCTAAACATCTACACTCAACACAAAACCATATACTACACCCATTAACCCCTTTACCAAATAAACACCCAAAACAACAAAACATAAACATTCCCCATGTCACACCCTGACCTAACTAAAATAATAAAGAAAACCAATAATACTAAGGCCAGGGCGTGACATAACCCCCCCCTTGAAAGAATAATAAGGCCAGGGCGTGACATAACCCCCCCCTTGAGGCGCGAACTCCGGGCGCACCATACACAGTCTAGGGGAGGGTCTGGGTGGGCTCCCCTCCACGGTGGTGGACTACGACCAGAGCCGGAGCCGCCACCGTGGAGGGGAGCCCACCCAGACCCTCCCCTAGACTGTGTATGGTGCGCCCGGAGTTCGCGCCTCAAGGGGGGGGTTATGTCACGCCCTGGCCTTATTATTCTTTGTTTTCTTTATTATTTTAGTTAGGTCAGGGTGTGACATGGGTAATGTTTATGTTTTGTTGGTTTTGGGTGTTTATTTGGTAAAGGGGTTATGGGGTGTAGTAGATGGTTTTGTGTTGAGTGTATATGTCTAGTGTTGTCTATGTAAGAATGTTTGTAGCCTGTTTGTATGTGCACAACGTTTGTAGCTTCACGGTCGTTTTGTTATTTTGTTGTTTTGTTAAAGTGTTTTTGTGTCGTGTTCATCTTCGTGTTATAATAAAAGAAGATGGCATATTTTCCAACTGCTGCATTTTGGTCCGTCAATCCGCCACACGATCGTGACAGACTTTGGAAACAGGAATTCAACAAATGATTTATATATACACTAGATGACTTATAGGGGCGCTGTATTGGAGCCACTCTTTCTTATTTTTATTTTATTTTATTTATTTAAAATTTATTTAATTGTGCCTCCATCTTGGCATTCCCCCACCATTATAAAAATATATATTTTCTAAATGATACCAAATTTATTATATTACAGACAACACACTTTTAAATTATATTATGTGAGCTAAACATAAAAATAAAAATGTCAAAAAGTATACTTCCTTAATCTATACTTCCTTAAAGTATACTTTTTCAAACATTACTAATATTATTGTCCCCACTACAACAACAACAAAATACTTAAATACATGTAATTTGTACATTAAACATTTAAATTAAATTCCATTAAAATGTATGTAAGACTGCTCCTACTCGGGAGTACCAAAATGGCTGACCGGTGGCATAAAAGTATCTCAATGGCCAGTACATAGCATCAGCAATCCCAGGTGTATATACATCAATGAGTTCAACCAACTGACCTCAGAACTTTTCAGTGTCTCATGAAGCACGTGTTTGGAGACTGTCCCTACCAATCTGTCCGTGTGTGTATCTTGTGTTCTCATCCTCAGTGTCAATTCCTCCACAAGTTCTTCAAGCCGATGACTTTTAAAACACCATTTCAACCGACTGACCTCCAGATCTATGTTGTCATAAGTTTACTGTGCAGTCAGTTGGTGGGTGGCCGTTGTACATGGGGGAAAACAAACACAGAAAAGAGAATGACATTGCTCTGGGACCAGTGAACACAAACGACTGAGGATCAAAGTGACTTGGACAGGGAGAGTCAATAAACATGGCACCCAAATGGCACCACGTAGGGATTTACTGTAGACCCTGGTCAAAGGCAGTGCACTATGAAGGGTATAGGTTGTCATTTGGGATGCATCCCCTGTGTGGGATCTACCAGCAGCCCTGTCTCTATGTCAGTGTGGGATCTACCAGCAGCCCTGTCTCTATGTCAGTGTGGGATCTACCAGCAGCCCTGTCTCTATGTCAGTGTGGGATCTACCAGCAGCCCTGTCTCTATGTCAGTGTGGGATCTACCAGCAGCTCTGTCTCTATGTCAGTGTGGGATCTACCCTAACAGCCCTGTCTCTATGTCAGTGTGGGATCTACCCTAACAGCCCTGTCTCTATGTCAGTGTGGGATCTACCCTAACAGCCCTGTCTCTATGTCAGTGTGGGATCTACCAGCAGCCCTGTCTCTATGTCAGTGTGGGATCTACCAGCAGCCCTGTCTCTATGTCAGTATGGGATCTACCAGCAGCTCTGTCTCTAAGTCAGTGTGGGATCTACCCCAGCAGCCCTGTCTCTATGTCAGTGTGGGATGTACCAGCACTCCTGTCTCTATGTCAGTGTGGGATCCACCCCAGAAGCCCTGTCTCTATGTCAGTGTGGGATCTACCCCAGCAGCCCTGTCTCTATGTCAGTGTGGGATCTACCCCAGAAGCCCTGTCTCTATGTCAGTGTGGGATCCACCCCAGCAGCCCTGTCTCTATGTCAGTTTGGGATCTACCCCAGCAGCCCTGTCTCTATGTCAGCGTGGGATCTAGCCCAGCAGCCATGTCTCTATGTCAGTGTGGGATCTACCAGCAGCTCTGTCTCTAAGTCAGTGTGGGATCTACCAGCAGCCCTGTCTCTAAGTCAGTGTGGGATCTACCAGCAGCTCTGTCTTTAAGTCAGTGTGGGATCTACCAGCAGCCCTGTCTCTATGTCAGTGTGGGATCTACCAGCAGCCCTGTCTCTATGTCAGTGTAGGATCTACCAGCAGCTCTGTCTCTATGTCAGTGTGGGATCTACCAGCAGCTCTGTCTCTAAGTCAGTGTGGGATCTACCAGCAGCCCTGTCTCTATGTCAGTGTAGGATCTACCAGCAGCTCTGTCTCTATGTCAGTGTGGGATCTACCAGCAGCTCTGTCTCTAAGTCAGTGTGGGATCTACCAGCAGCTCTGTCTCTATGTCAGTATGGGATCTACCAGCAGCTCTGTCTCTAAGTCAGTGTGGGATCTACCAGCAGCCCTGTCTCTATGTCAGTGTAGGATCTACCAGCAGCCCTGTCTCTATGTCAGTGTGGGATCTACCAGCAGCCCTGTCTCTATGTCAGTGTGGGATCCACCCCAGCAGCCCTGTCTCTATGTCAGTGTGGGATCTACCCCAGCAGCCCTGTCTCTATGTCAGTGTGGGATCTACCCCAGCAGCCCTGTCTCTATGTCAGTGTGGGATCTACCCCAGCAGCCCTGTCTCTATGTCAGTGTGGGATCTACCAGCAGCCCTGTCTCTATGTTAGTGTGGGATCTACCAGCAGCCCTGTCTCTATGTCAGTGTGGGATCTACCAGTAGCCCTGTCTCTATGTCAGTGTGGGATCTACCCTAACAGCCCTGTCTCTATGTCAGTGTGGGATCTACCAGCAGCCCTGTCTCTATGTCAGCGTGGGATCCACCCCAGCAGCCCTGTCTCTATGTCAGTGTGGGATCCACCCCAGCAGCCCTGTCTCTATGTCAGTGTGGGATCTACCCCAGCAGCCCTGACTCTATGTCATTGTGGGATCTACCCCAGCCCTACTGTCAACAGTGGAGTTATGACACACACATAGACAACGTGGGATCTGCCTCAGCATATCTTCACTTTCTTTTCTGAAATAGACATCACACAGCCTGCATCCCAATGGTCAAAAGTAGTGCACTATATATGGAACATGGTGCCATAGGGCTCTGGTCTAAAGTAGTGGACTATATAGGGAACATGGTGCCATAGGGCTCTGGTCTAAAGTAGTGCACTATATATGGAACATGGTGCCATAGGGCTCTGGTCTAAAGTAGTGGACTATATAGGGAACATGGTGCCATAGGGCTCTGGTCTAAAGTAGTGCACTATATAGGGAACATGGTGCCATAGGGCTCTGGTCTAAAGTAGTGGACTATATAGGGAACATGGTGCCATAGGGCTCTGGTCTAAAGTAGTGGACTATATAGGGAACATGGTGCCATAGGGCTCTGGTCTAAAGTAGTGGACTATATAGGGAACATGGTGCCATAGGGCTCTGGTCTAAAGTAGTGCACTATATAGGGAACATGGTGCCATAGGGCTCTGGTCTAAAGTAGTGCACTATATAGGGAACATGGTGCCATAGGGCTCTGGTCTAAAGTAGTGGACTATATAGGGAACATGGTGCCATAGGGCTCTGGTCTAAAGTAGTGGACTATATATGGAACATGGTGCCATAGGGCTCTGGTCTAAAGTAGTGGACTATATAGGGAACATGGTGCCATAGGGCTCTGGTCTAAAGTAGTGCACTATATAGGGAACATGGTGCCATAGGGCTCTGGTCTAAAGTAGTGGACTATATAGGGAACATGGTGCCATAGGGCTCTGGTCTAAAGTAGTGGACTATATATGGAACATGGTGCCATAGGTCCCTGGTCTAAAGTAGTGGACTATATAGGGAACATGGTGCCATAGGCCTCTGGTCTAAAGTAGTGGACTATATAGGGAACATGGTGCCATAGGGCTCTGGTCTAAAGTAGTGGACTATATATGGAACATGGTGCCATAGGTCCCTGGTCTAAAGTAGTGGACTATATAGGGAACATGGTGCCATAGGCCTCTGGTCTAAAGTAGTGGACTATATAGGGAACATGGTGCCATAGGGCTCTGGTCTAAAGTAGTGGACTATATATGGAACATGGTGCCATAGGTCCCTGGTCTAAAGTAGTGGACTATATAGGGAACATGGTGCCATAGGGCCCTGGTCTAAAGTAGTGGACTATATAGGGAATAGGGCCCTGGTCTAAAGTAGTGCACTATATAGGGAATAGGGCTCTGGTCTAAAGTACTGCACTACATAGGGAATAGGGAACCATTTGGGAAGCATCCACAGCCATCTCTATTCCATCCCATAATCTCCATCTGTTGGTGATAATAACGGACATTGTGTTTCCAGTCTGTAATTTGTTGAAGTGTGTGTGTGTGTGTGTGTGTGTGTGTGTGTGTGTGTGTGTGTGTGTGTGTGTGTGTGTGTGTGTGTGTGTGTGTGTGTGTGTGTGTGTGTGTGTGTGTGTGTGTGTGTGTGTGTGTGTGTGTGTGTGACGGTGTGGTTCTAGTTGTCTATTAGGATCAGTCTGATGCTGTCGTAGCTGTCTGAGAGAGGAGAGTTGAGAGCTGATGTCTGTCTGTATGTTAGTTAGCTGATGTCTCTTAGTTAGAGGATAGTTGATCAGGTAACTTATTAGGGGAATTTTGTTCAGATTCAGAACAGAACAGATGGTTGATGGGTAATGAAGGAACAGAGATGGATCATAACCAGCGTAATCTCATCCAACTATTTCTCCCTCCTGTCTGTAACTTTGTGTTTAAAGTTTAGTCCAATGGACAGGTGTCAGAACCAGACGTGGGTTGAAATACTATTTGAAATCATTTAAAATAGTTTATCTGGGCTCGGTTGAGCTTTCCTGGCACAAAGCAACAAATAGAACAGTTGACATAAACGACATACACCACATATTATCATACACCACATATTATCATACACCACATACCACTATACACCACATAATATCATACACCACATACACCACATACCCCTATACACCACATATTATCATACACCACATATTATCATACACCACAGACCACTATACACCACATATTATCATACACCACATATTATCATACACCACATATTATCATACACCACATATTATCATACACCACATACCACTATACACCACATATTATCATACACCACATACCACTATACACCACATATTATCATACACCACATATTATCATACACCACATACCACTATACACCACATATTATCATACACCACATACCACTATACACCACATATTATCATACACCACATATTATCATACACCACATACCACTATACACCACATATTATCATACACCACATATTATCATACACCACATACCACTATACACCACATATTATCATACACCACATACCACTATACACCACATATTATCATACACCACATATTATCATACACCACATATTATCATACACCACATACCACTATACACCACATATTATCATACACCACATACCCCCTATACACCACATATTATCATACACCACATATTATCATACACCACATATTATCATACACCACATACCACTATACACCACATATTATCATACACCACATACCCCCTATACACCACATATTATCATACACCACATACCACTATACACCACATATTATCATACACCACATACCCCCTATACACCACATATTATCATACACCACATATTATCATACACCACATATTATCATACACCACATATTATCATACACCACATATTATCATACACCACATACCACTATACACCACATATTATCATACACCACATACCACTATGCACCACATATTATCATACACCACATATTATCATACACCACATACCCCTATACACCACATATTATCATACACCACATACCACTATACACCACATATTATCATACACCACATACCCCTATACACCACATATTATCATACACCACATACCTCTATACAACACATATTATCATACACCACATATTATCATACACCACATATTATCATACACCACATATTATCATACACCACATACCCCTATACACCACATACCTCTATACAACACATATATCATACACCACATATTATCATACACCACATACCCCTATACACCACATATTATCATACACCACATACCTCTATACAACACATATATCATACACCACATATTATCATACACCACATAACACTATACACCACATATTATCATACACCACATACCCCCTATACACCACATATTATCATAAACCACATATTATCATACACCACATATTATCATACACCACATACCCCTATACACCACATATTATCATACACCACATACCACTATACACCACATATTATCATACACCACATACCTCTATACAACACATATTATCATACACCACATATTATCATACACCACATATTATCATACACCACATATTATCATACACTACATATTATCATACACCACATACCTCTATACAACACATATATCATACACCACATATTATCATACACCACATATTATCATACACCACATACCCCTATACACCACATATTATCATACAACACATATTATCATACACCACATACCCCTATACACCACATATTATCATACACCACATATTATCATACACCACATATTATCATACACCACATACCACCATACACCACATATTATCATACACCACATACCTCTATACAACACATATTATCATACACCACATATTATCATACACCACATATTATCATACACCACATACCTCTATACAACACATATTATCATACACCACATATTATCATACACCACATATTATCATACACCACATACCCCTATACACCACATATTATCATACACCACACACCACTATACACCACATATTATCATACACCACATACCCCTATACACCACATATTATCATACACCACATACCTCTATACAACACATATTATCATACACCACATATTATCATACACCACATATTATCATACACCACATATTATCATACAACACATATTATCATACACCACATACCCCTATACACCACATATTATCATACACCACATATTATCATACACCACATATTATCATACACCACATACCCCTATACACCACATACACCACATATTATCATACACCACATACCACCATACACCACATATTATCATACACCACATACCGCTATACACCACATATTATCAAACACCACATATTAACATACACCACATACCCCTATACACCACATATTATCATACACCACATACCTCTATACACCACATATTATCATACACCACATATTAACATACACCACATACCCCCATACACCACATATTATCATACACCACATATTATCATACACCACATACCACCATACACCACATATTATCATACACCACATACCCCTATACACCACATATTATCATACACCACATACCACTATACACCACATATTATAATACACCACATACCCCCTATACACCACATACCTCTATACAACACATATTGTCATACACCACATACCCCCTATACACCACATATTATCATACACCACATATTATCATACACCACATACCCCTATACACCACATATTATCATACACCACATACCACTATACACCACATATTATCATACACCACATACCTCTATACAACACATATTATCATACACCACATATTATCATACACCACATATTATCATACACCACATACCTCTATACAACACATATTATCATACACCACATATTATCATACACCACATACCTCTATACAACACATATTATCATACACCACATATTATCATACACCACATATTATCATACACCACATACCCCTAAACACCACATATTATCATACACCACATATTATCATACACCACATACCTCTGTACAACACATATTATCATACACCACATACCCCTATACACCACATACATCACATATTATCATACACCACATACCACCATACACCACATATTATCATACACCACATATTATCATACACCACATATTATCATACACCACATATTATCATACACCACATACCGCTATACACCACATATTATCATACACCACATACCCCTATACACCACATATTATCATACACCACATATTATCATACACCACATTCCGCTATACACCACATATTAACATACACCACATACCCCTATACACCACATATTATCATACTCCACATACCTCTATACACCACATATTATCATACACCACATATTATCATACACCACATACCACTACACACCACATATTATCATACGCCACATACCCCTATACACCACATATTGTCATACACCACATACCACCATACACCACATATTATCATACACTACATATTATCATACACCACATATTATCATACACCACATATTATCATACACCACATACCACTACACACCACATATTATCATACACCACATACCCCTATACACCACATATTATCATACACAGCATACCCCTATACATCACATACCACTATACACCACATATTATCATACACCACATACCCCCATGTACCACATATACCACATACCCCTATGTACCCCTATACACCACATACCCCCATGTACCACATATACCACATACCCCTATGTACCCCTATACACCATATACCCCCATGTACCACATATACCACATACCCCTATGTACCACTATACACCATATACCCCATATACTCCCATAGACCACATACCCCAATTCACCACATACCCCCATGTGCCACATAAACCACATACACCAAATACCACATACACCACATAACCCCATACCCCCATACACCACATAGCCCCCTACCCCCATACACCACATACACAACATACCCCAATACACCATATACACCACATAACCCCATACCCCCATACACCACATACACCACATAACCCCATACCCCCATACACCACATACACCCCATACCCCAATACACCATATACACCACATAACCCCATACCTCCATACACCACATACACCACATAACCCCATACCCCCATACACCACATACACCACATACCCCAATACACCATATACACCACATCCCCCCATACACCACATCCCCCCATACACCACATACCCCCATACACCACATACCCCCATACACCACATACCCCCATACACCACATACCCCCATACACCACATAACCCCATACACCACATCCCCCCATACACCACATCCCCCTATACACTACATACCCCCATACACCACATACCCCCATACACCACATCCCCCCATACACCACTTACCCCCATACACCACATACCCCTATACACCACATACCCCCATACACCACATACCCCCATACACCACATACCCCATACACCACATACCCCCATACACCACATACCCCCTATACACCACATCCCCCCATACACCTAAAACCCCCATACACCACATACATCCATACACCACATACCCCCATACACCACATACATCCATACACCACATCCCCCCATACACCACATACCCCCATACACCTAATCCCCCCATACACCACATCCCCCCCATACACCTAATCCCCCCATACACCACATCCCCCCTATACACCGCATCCCCCCATACACCACATCCCCCCATACACCACATCACCCCCATACACCACATCCCCCCATATACCTAATCCCCCCATACACCACATCCCCCCATATACCTAATCCCCCCATACACCTAATCCCCCAATACACCTAATCCCCCCATACACCACATCCCCCCATACACCACATCCCCCCATACACCTAATCCCCCAATACACCTAATCCCCCCATACACCACATCCCCCCATACACCACATCCCCCCATACACCTAATCCCCCAATACACCTAATCCCCCCATACACCACATACCCCCATACACCACATCCCCCCATACACCACATCCCCCCATACACCACATCCCCCCATATACCTAATCCCCCCATACACCTAATCCCCCAATACACCTAATCCCCCCATACACCACATCCCCCCATACACCACATCCCCCCATACACCTAATCCCCCCATACACCACATACCCCCCATACACCACATACCCCCCCATACACCACATCCCCCCATACACCACATACCCCCCATACACCACATCCCCCCATACACCACATCCCCCCATATACACCACATCCCCCCATACACCACATACCCCCCATACACCACATACCCCCATACACCTAATCCCCCCATGCACCTAATCCCCCCATACACCACATACCCCCCATACACCACATTCCCCTCGTTTACTGGGTCCAACGTTACATCATAGCCTACTCATCATGCTCTCTTCCTTCTCACGCGTCTCTCCTGTAATCTGCTGTGTGCTGAGAGAGGAACCAGGCCTGAGGAAACATCTAAAGGGGAAAACAAATTGAAACCATTATCACAAAACTTTCTCTAGTGCTTCTAACTTGGCTTCCTCCCTTCCTGCCTCTCTCGTGGTTTTTCCCCTCCCTTTCCCCCTTTTTTTCCGTCTGTCTGTGAGTGAGGGCTTCTGATTGTTGTGACAGAGCGTTGGCTAAACACTGCTCCACTACCAGTTTACAGTGAGATGGTAAACAGACCCGGTCGTTAGCGGGAAAAAAAACGAGTGTGTGTGTCGATAGACCCAGGAGACAGACGTACAATCAGCTGTAATGACTGTTTAAGGGGCTGCAGTTATAGAACGTTACCTGGAAAATCGTCCAGACTGATGGCGTTCTTGATTATAGGCATATTACCGTATGCGAAAATACATGGGACACATCTACAGGATAGAGTAGCGTGGTTCACCTCAAACCGTGTCCAATTACCCGTGTCACGGTGAGAGAGTTCAGGGAGGCTTCTGTGTAACAGCAAGTAAAGTAGAGGAGGGGGTGTGTGTGTGACAACAATGGCAGATCTCCATCTAATGTTTGCTATGAATATGTCCTTTCCTGTCCTTCCACAAGTGTTTCTGGGTAAGCCCTTTCCCCTTTCTCATGGTATTTTGTAAAATCACGTAGGCCTGCCGTATGTTGGCTACAAAATGATTGATCATTATTTATAACGATTGCTTATTATTTATAATGAATCCTAATTAGGCCTAAAACAGATCAGCGTCTGGGTAGGGTTTTCTACACAGCAGAGAGTAGAGAGGTTGGTGGTAGACTCTCACAGTAGACTGATCATTGCAGCTATACCACAGCTCATTCCAGGGGGGGGGAAATGCTTGTCTCTACCTTCAGGCTGTGCTCAAACCCTACACCCCAACCCGAGCACTCCGTTCTGCCACCTCTGGTGTCCTGGCTCTCCCACCCCTACGGTAGGGCAGCTTCTGCTCAGCCCAATCAAAGCTCTTCTCTGTCCCAGCTTCCCCCTGAAACATCTGAAACTGTACCTCTTCAAATAGCATCTTAAATAAGATATCTCAGTCTTAGCCCCCACACCCCTCCCATGAGCACTGCATTTTCTAATAACTTCTTTACTGAGGAAATATGTACTTACCACGACTGGGATATGTGGTTGTCTCACCCAGATGTCTTCAGATTAATACACTAACTGTAAGTCACTATGGATACGAGCCTCTGCTACATTACTAAAATGGAACAGGAAGACAGACAGACAGGTAGAAAGACAGACAGAAAGACAGGCAGAAAGACAGAAAGACAGGCAGAAAGACAGGCAGAAATACAGGCAGAAAGACAGACAGACAGACAGAAAGACAGGCAGAAAGACAGACAGACAGACATGCAGGCATAAAGAAGGCAGGCAGAAATACAGGCAGAAAGATAGGCAAGAAGACAGACAGACAGGCAAGCATGCAGATAGACAGACAGGGTATAAAAGTAGAAATCAAAGAGAAGTTGTTTATTAAGATACTTGTCTGAAATGACAAGCAAAAATCCACACACACACACTCCAGTCCACACACACTCCAGTCCACACACACTCCAGTCGACACACATTCCAGTCCACACACACTCCAGTCGACACACACTCCAGTCCACACACACACTCCAGTCGACACACACTCCAGTCCACACACACACTCCAGTCCACACACACTCCAGTCCACACACACTCCAGTCCACACACACTCCAGTCCACACACACACTCCAGTCGACACACACTCCAGTCCACACACACTGAAGTCGACACACACTCCAGTCGACACACACTCCAGTCCACACACACTGAAGTCGACACACACTCCAGTCCACACACACTCCAGTCCACACTCAATCCAGTGCTTTTCCACTAGTTAGAAGCAAAGGGATGACACTTTCCCTCAGCCTAGCTACCAAGGCCGAGCTCAGAGCCTCTTCATCAGTACAACTGTGGTGAAACGCACTTTAATACGTTCACAACCCCCTCCTCAACATCTTTATTCAAATCAACATTTATCTTAATCCCACTTTCCCAGAAATAATTCAGCAAGAACCCATGCACAACCCCCTCAGCAGAGATCCTTCACTACCCCCTCAGCAGAGATCCTTCACTACCCCCTCAGCAGAGATCCTTCACTACCCCCTCAGCAGAGATCCTTCATTACCCCCTCAAGAGAGATCCTTCACTACCCCCTCAGCAGAGATCCTTCACTACCCCCTCAAGAAAGATCCTTCACTACCCCCTCAGCAGAGATCATTCACTACCCCCTCAGCAGAGATCCTTCACTACCCAATCAGCAGAGATCCTTCACTACCCCCTCAGCAGAGATCCTTCACTACCCCCTCAGCAGAGATCCTTCACTACCCCCTCAGCAGAGATCCTTCACTACCCCCTCAGCAGAGATCCTTCATTACCCCCTCAAGACAGATCCTTCACTACCCCCTCAGCAGAGATCCTTCACTACCCCCTCAAGAGAGATCCTTCACTACCCCCTCAGCAGAGATCCTTCACTACCCAATCAGCAGAGATCATTCACTACCCCCTCAGCAGAGATCATTCACTACCCAATCAGCAGAGATCCTTCACTACCCAATCAGCAGAGATCCTTCACTACCCCCTCAGCAGAGATCTTTCACTACCCACTCAGCTGAGATCCTTCACTACCCAATCAGCAGAGATCCTTCACTACCCCCTCAGCAGAGATCCTTCACTACCCCCTCAGCAGAGATCCTTCACTACCCCCTCAGCAGAGATCCTTCACTACCCCCTCAGCAGAGATCCTTCACTACCCAATCAACAGAGATCCTTCACTACCCCCTCAGCAGAGATCCTTCACTACCCCCTCAGGAGAGATCCTTCACTACCCCCTCAGCAGAGATCAAACAGTTGTCCAGGACACATCTCAGGTTGAATACAGGTCTGAATATTCACCATGAGGCTGAGTACAGGTCTGAATATTCACCATGAGGCTGAGTACAGGTCTGAATATTCACCATGAGGCTGAATACAGGTCTGAATATTCACCATGAGGCTGAATACAGGTCTGAATATTCACCATGAGGCTGAATATTCACCATGAGGCTGAATATTCACCATGAGGCTGAACATTCACCATGAGGCTGAATACAGATCTGAATATTCACCATGAGGCTGAGTACAGGTCTGAATATTCACCATGAGGCTGAATACAGGTCTGAATATTCACCATGAGGCTGAACACAGGTCTGAATATTCACCATGAGGCTGAACATTCACCATGAGGCTGAACATTCACCATGAGGCTGAACACAGATCTGAATATTCACCATGAGGCTGAATACAGGTCTGAATATTCACCATGAGGCTGAATACAGATCTGAATATTCACCATGAGGCTGAACACAGATCTGAATATTCACCATGAGGCTGAATACAGATCTGAATATTCACCATGAGGCTGAATATTCACCATGAGGCTGAATACAGATCTGAATATTCACCATGAGGCTGAACACAGATCTGAATATTCACCATGAGGCTGAATATTCACCATGAGGCTGAATACAGGTCTGAATATTCACCATGAGGCTGAACACAGGTCTGAATATTCACCATGAGGCTGAACACAGATCTGAATATTCACCATGAGGCTGAACACAGGTCTGAATATTCACCATGAGGCTGAACACAGATCTGAATATTCACCATGAGGCTGAACACAGATCTGAATATTCACCATGAGGCTGAATATTCACCATGAGGCTGAATACAGGTCTGAATATTCACCATGAGGCTGAACACAGGTCTGAATATTCACCATGAGGCTGAACACAGGTCTGAATATTCACCATGAGGCTGAACACTGATCTGAATATTCACCATGAGGCTGAACACAGATCTGAATATTCACCATGAGGCTAAACACAGATCTGAATATTCACCATGAGGCTGAACACAGATCTGAATATTCACCATGAGGCTGAATACAGATCTGAATATTCACCATGAGGCTGAATATTTACCATGAGGCTGAATACAGGTCTGAATATTCACCATGAGGCTGAACACAGGTCTGAATATTCACCATGAGGCTGAACACAGATCTGAATATTCACCATGAGGCTGAACACAGATCTGAATATTCACCATGAGGCTGAACACAGGTCTGAATATTCAACATGAGGCTGAGTACAGGTCTGAATATTGACCATGAGGCTGAACACAGGTCTGAATATTGACCATGAGGCTGAACACAGGTCTGAATATTGACCATGAGGCTGAACACAGGTCTGAATATTCACCATGAGGCTGAATACAGATCTGAATATTCACCATGAGGCTGAACACAGATCTGAATATTCACCATGAGGCTGAACACAGATCTGAATATTCACCATGAGGCTGAATACAGGTCTGAATATTCACCATGAGGCTGAATACAGATCTGAATATTCACCATGAGGCTGAACACAGATCTGAATATTGACCATGAGGCTGAGTACAGGTCTGAATATTGACCATGAGGCTGAACACAGGTCTGAATATTCACCATGAGGCTGAATACAGGTCTGAATATTCACCATGAGGCTGAATACAGATCTGAATATTCACCTTGAGGCTGAACACAGATCTGAATATTCACCATGAGGCTGAACACAGATCTGAATATTCACCATGAGGCTGAACACAGGTCT
>NC_074689.1:39968526-39973526 GCF_029448725.1 Salvelinus fontinalis
GTGTATTTATACCTGTGTTCTCTGTTTGTCTGTTGCCAGTTTGTTTTGTTCATGAAGCCTACCAGCGTTTGTCCCCCTGCTCCTGCCTGTTTCTATCTCCGGCTTTCTAGTCCTTCCCGGTTTTGACCCCTGCCCTGACGCTGAGACTGCCTGCCATTCTGTACCTTGCCCCACCTCACTGGGTTACTGACCCCTGCCTGCTCTGCCCTGACCCTGCCTGCTGCTCTGTACTTTGCCCCACCTCTCTGGGTTATTGACCCCTACCTGCCTTTGACCTGTCATTTGCCTGCCCCTGTATTAGAAACAAACGTTTGTTTCTTTGACACTCTCTGCATCTGGGTCATACCTGAAACGTAATAGAATTAATTTAATATACCATCAACCCCACAGGCCTTTTTGGGTTGGAAGGTTTGTATTTTTATCCCCTGTACTTCATGCCATGTAATTGGGGAATCCAATGGGTTCTGGTAGTCTTTAATAGTTGATTCTAAGATTTGTATTTGATCATGTACTGTATATGTTTTTGCTGTTGATAACTCTTCATGTTGTTGTTTGTTTAGCGTGTTCCAATCCTCCCAGAAGTGGTTAGATTCTATTGATTCTTTAATTACATTGAGCTGAATCCTGACGTGCTGTTGCTTCTATTTCCGTGGTGTATTTCTGTATTGTTTATGTGATTCAACATGGTGAAGACGCAGACTCAGGTTTTCTGGGTCTCTATGTTTTTGCTTGTGTCACGACTTCAACCGAGGCAGACTCTCCTTCCCGTTCGGGTGGCGTTCGGCGGTCGTCGTCACCAGCCTACTAGCTGCCACTGACTCTTTTTCCTCCCCCCTCCTTATGTGTTTATTTGTTACACCTGTGTTCAGTTAAGTGGGTAATTAGTATGGCTTTATTTGTCAGCCAGCCCGTAGGCGTCTTTGTGCGGGATTGTTACTTTGTATACCTTTTGGATTTCGGGAGTGGAGATTATATTTGTGGACTGGGATTGTTGCTCGTGTCGTTGGACCGTAGTGTATGTTCACCCAGTTCGTCCGTGTTGGACATTTGTGTTGGACTGTTGAGGATTAAAAGATTCAACTTATTGAAGCTCTGCTGTCTCCTGCGTTTGACTTCGCACCCCCCCGACACCCAGGTCATTACAGAATCCCGCACCAACGAATGGAGTCAGCAGGAGCAGCAGCCCCCCCTCTCCCATCGATGGAGGAACGGGTTCTCCACCACACCACCGTCCTCCATCGAATCGGATCCGCCATGGACCAGATGATGGAGAGAATGGAGCGATGGGAGAGGAGTGGGCTCCTCTCTCCACCTTCAGCTCCCCTTCCTCAGGACTCTTCATCCCCCGGCTCCATCGCGCTCCGTCTTACGCTCCCGAGGGATTATGATGGAGCGGCGGCAGGGTGCCAGGGGTTTTTACTCCAGCTGGAGCTATACCTGGCCACTGTTCGCCCTACTCCCTCGGGAGCGGAGAGGGTGAGTGTCCTCGTCTCCTGCCTAACGGGTCGTGCTCTGGAGTGGGCCAACACAGTCTGGAATGGCCCGGACTCAGCGAAGGAGCACTACCCAGAGTTTACCCGTCTCTTTCGTGCCGTGTTCGACCACCCTCCAGAGGGCCGAGCGGCGGGTGAGAGACTGTTTCATCTTAGGCAGGAGAAGAGGAGCGCACAGGATTTCGCGCTGGAGTTCCGGACCTTGGCCGCGGGATCAGGGTGGAACGACAGGGCCCTTATTGACCACTACCGGTGTAGTCTCCGGGAGGACGTCCGCAGGGAGCTAGCGTGTCGGGACATCGCTCTTTCTTTGGATGAACTTATCGACATGTCTATCCGACTGGACAATCTGCTGGCTGCCCGCGGGCGTTCGGAGAGGGTCCTGTGCGTTCCACCACCCAGCGCCCCGGCTCCCATCCCAATGGAGTTGGGAGGGGCCGCGCCTAGGGGTACCGGAGGAGGAGGCCTCCCCTGCACCAGCTGTGGTCGGAGAGGACACACGGCCGATCGGTGCTGGGGGGGTCTGTCTGGGAGTCGAGATGTCAGGCGGAACGCTTCTCGATCACCCCAGGTGAGTCAGCACCAAACTCACTCAGAACCCCCTGTTGGTCACATGTTTGTCTCAATTTTTTCCCCTTTATTTTTCCCCTCTTCCCAGCATAGGGCACTAGTAGATTCAGGTGCAGCTGGGAACTTTATGGATCGCGGACTCGCCCGAGAGTTGGGCGTTCCGCTTGTGCTGATAGATTCTCCCTTTCCCGTGCACTCCCTAGATAGCCGGCCATTAGGGTCAGGGTTGTCAGGGAGGCCACAGTTCCCCTGGACATGGTGACGCAGGGGAATCATAGGGAACGTATCAGTCTCTTTATTATTGATTCGCCTGCGTTTCCAGTGGTGCTGGGTATTCCCTGGTTGGCCCGGCACAATCCCAATATTTCGTGGAGACAGGGGGTTCTCCAGGGGTGGTCAGAGGAGTGTTCTGGAAGGTGTCTGGGAGTTTCCATTGGTGCCACGTCGGTGGAGAGTCCAGACCAGGGTTCCACGGTGCGCATTCCCCCCGAGTAGCCGATTTGGCAATCGCTTTCTGTAAAAAGAAAGCGACGAAATTACCACCACATCGACCGGGTAGGGATTGTGCGATAGATCTCCAGGTTAACGCTGCGCTTCCCAAGAGTCACGTGTACCCTTTGTCCCAAGAGGAGACGTTGGCTATGGAGACATATGTCGCGGAGTCTCTGGGACAGGGGTACATTCGGCCCTCCATCTCACCCGTCTCCTCGAGTTTCTTTTTTGTGTAGAAGAAGGAGGGAGGTTTGCGTCCGTGTATTGATTATAGAGGTCTAAATGCCATCACAGTGGGGTTTAGTTACCCACTACCTCTCATCGCTTCAGCGGTGGAATCATTTCACGGAGCGCAGTTCTTTACAAAACTGGACCTCAGGAGCGCGTACAGTCTGGTGCGTATTCGGGAGGGGGACGAGTGGAAAACCGCATTTAGTACCACATCGGGCCATTATGAGTACTGCGTCATGCCGTATGGGTTAAAGAATGCTCCAGCTGTTTTCCAATCCTTTGTAGACGACATTCTCAGGGACCTGCACGTGCAGGGGGTAGTTGTGTATATCGATGACATTCTGATCTACTCAACTACTCAAGCCGCGCATGTATCTCTGGTGCGCAAAGTGCTTGGCAGAGTGCTGGAGCATGACCTATACGTCAAGGCTGAGAAGTGTGTGTTCTCCAAACAAGCCGTCTCCTTCCTGGGTTATCGCATTTCCACCTCGGGGGTGGTGGTGGAGAGTGACCGCATAAAGGCCGTGCGTAATTGGCCGACTCCAACCACGGTGAAAGAGGTGCAGCGGTTTTTGGGTTTTGCCAACTACTACCGGAGATTTATCCGGGGTTTTGGTCAGGTGGCGGCTCCCATTACCTCACTGCTAAAGGGGGGCCCGGTGCGGTTGCGGTGGTCAGCGGCGGCGGACGGAGCTTTCAACAGGTTGAAGGCTCTGTTCACGGATGCTCCCGTGTTGGCGCATCCGGATCCCTCTTTGGCATTCATAGTGGAGGTGGACGCGTCTGAGGCTGGGGTGGGTGCCGTGCTATCACAGCGCTCGGGTACGCCACCAAAACTCCGCCCCTGCGCTTTCTTCTCTAGTAAGCTCAGTGCAGCGGAGCGTAACTATGATGTGGAGGATCGGGAGTTGTTAGCGGTGGTCAGGGCTCTGAAGGTGTGGAGACACTGGCTTGAGGGGGCTAAACACCCCTTTCTCATCTGGACCGACCACCAGAATCTGGAGTATATTCGGGCAGCTCGGAGACTGAACCCGCGTCAGGCAAGGTGGGCCATGTTTTTCACCCGGTTTAGGTTCACGTTGTCCTACAGACCCGGCTCCCAAAACGTAAAGGCTGACGCACTGTCTCGCCTTTACGACACGGAGGATAGGACCACCGAGCCCACTCCCATCATCCCCGCCTCGAGGCTGATAGCGCCAGTGGTATGGGAGGTGGACTCGGACATCGAGCGGGCGTTACGGGCGGAACCCGCGCCTCCTCAGTGCCCGGCGGGCCGTAAGTACGTACCGCTTGGTGTTCGGGACCGACTGATTCGGTGGGCTCATGTCCTACCCTCCTCGGGTCACCCTGGGGTGACGAGGACAGTGGGGAGCCTTCGGGGAAGGTATTGGTGGCCTACCTTAGCTCGGGACGTTAGGGTTTATGTCTCCTCCTGTTCGGTATGCGCTCAGAGTAAGGCTCCTAGGCACCTTCCTAGAGGGAAGTTGCAACCCCTCCCCGTTCCACAACGGCCATGGTCTCATTTGTCCGTGGACTTCCTGACCGATCTCCCCCCTTCTCAGGGAAACACTACGGTTCTGGTAATTGTGGATCGGTTTTCTAAGTCCTGTCGTCTCCTCCCGTTGCCTGGTATCCCTACTGCCCTACAGACTGCGGAGGCCTTATTCACTCACGTCTTCCGGCACTACGGGGTGCCGGAGGACATTGTTTCTGATCGGGGCCCCCAGTTCACGTCCCGAGTATGGAGGGCGTTCATGGAGCGTCTGGGGGTCACGGTCAGCTTGACTTCCGGTTTTCACCCCGAGAGTAATGGGCAGGTGGAGAGAGTGAACCAGGAGGTGGGTAGGTTTCTGCGGTCCTATTGCCAGGACCGGCCAGGGGAGTGGGCGAGATACATTCCCTGGGCCGAGATGGCCCAGAACTCACTACGCCACTCCTCTACTAATGTGTCCCCCTTTCAGTGTGTGTTGGGGTACCAGCCGGTCCTGGCACCATGGCATCCGAGCCAGACCGAGGCTCCTGCGGTGGAGGAGTGGGTGCAGCGCTCCAAAGAGACCTGGAGGTCCGTCCAGGAGTCCCTTCAACAAGCTACTAGGAGGCAGAAGAGGAGGCTCTGACCGCCACCGCAGTGAGGCTCCCGTGTTTGTACCGGGGGAGAGGGTCTGGCTCTCGACCCGAAACCTACCCCTCCGCTTGTCCTGCCGGAAGCTGAGG
>NC_074689.1:39978526-40000124 GCF_029448725.1 Salvelinus fontinalis
GTGGGATAAATGATCCCCTTCAGAGAGCTGGACCCTGGCCAGACCCAGTTAGACTGGAGGGAAAGCTGCTCCCTTCACCCTGGCCAGACCCAGTTAGACTGGAGGGAAAGCTGCTCCCTTCACCCTGGCCAGACCCAGTTAGACTGAAGGGAAAGCTGCTCCCTTCACCCTGGCCAGACCCAGTTAGACTGGAGGGAAAGCTGCTACCTGGACCCTGGCCAGACCCAGTTAGACTGGAGGGAAAGCTGCTCCCTTCACCCTGGCCAGACCCAGTTAGACTGGAGGGAAAGCTGCTCCCTTCACTCTGGCCAGACCCAGTTAGACTGGAGGGAAAGCTGCTCCCTTCACCCTGGCCAGAACCAGTTAGACTGGAGGGAAAGCTGCTCCCTTCACCCTGGCCAGACCCAGTTAGACTGGAGGGAAAGCTGCTCCCTTCACCCTGGAAATACCCAGTTAGACTGGAGAGAAAGCTGCTCCCTTCACCCTGGCCAGACCCAGTTATACTGGAGGGAAAGCTGCTCCCTTCACCCTGGAAATACCCAGTTAGACTGGAGAGAAAGCTGCTCCCTTCACCATGGCCAGACCCAGTTAGACTGGAGGGAAAGCTGCTCCCTTCACCCTGGCCAGACCCAGTTAGACTGGAGGGAAAGCTGCTCCCTTCACCCTGGCCAGACCCAGTTAGACTGGAGGGAAAGCTGCTCCCTTCACCCTGGAAATACCCAGTTAGACTGGAGAGAAAGCTGCTCCCTTTACCCTGGCCAGACCCAGTTAGACTGGAGGGAAAGCTGCTCCCTTCACCCTGGCCAGACCCAGTTAGACTGGAGGGAAAGCTGCTACCTGGACCCTGGCGAGACCCAGTTAGACTGGAGGGAAAGCTGCTCCCTTCACCCTGGCCAGACCCAGTTAGACTGGAGAGAAAGCTGCTCCCTTCACCCTGGAAATACCCAGTTAGACTGGAGAGAAAGCTGCTCCCTTCACCCTGGCCAGACCCAGTTAGACTGGAGGGAAAGCTGCTCCCTTCAAGCTGGCCAGACCCAGTTAAACTGGAGGGAAAGCTGCTACCTGGACCCTGGCCAGACCCAGTTAGACTGGAGGGAAAGCTGCTCCCTTCACCCTGGCCAGACCCAGTTAGACTGGAGGGAAAGCTGCTCCCTTCACCCTGGCCAGACCCAGTTAGACTGGAGGGAAAGCTGCTCCCTTCACCCTGGCCAGACCCAGTTAGACTGGAGGGAAAGCTGCTCCCTTCACCTTGGCCAGACCCAGTTAGACTGGAGGGAAAGCTGCTCCCTTCACTCTGGCCAGACCCAGTTAGACTGAAGGGAAAGCTGCTACCTGGACCCTGGCCAGACCCAGTTAGACTGGAGGGAAAGCTGCTCCCATCACCCTGGCCAGACCCAGTTAGACTGGAGGGAAAGCTGCTCCCTTCACCCTGGCCAGACCCAGTTAGACTGGAGGGAAAGCTGCTCCCTTCACTCTGGCCAGACCCAGTTAGACTGGAGGGAAAGCTGCTCCCTTCACCCTGGCCAGACCCAGTTAGACTGGAGGGAATGCTGCTCCCTTCACCCTGGCCAGACCCAGTTAGACTGGAGGGAAAGCTGCTCCCTTCACCCTGGCCAGACCCAGTTAGACTGGAGGGAAAGCTGCTCCCTTCACCCTGGCCAGACCCAGTTAGACTGGAGGGAAAGCTGCTCCCTTCACCCTGGCCAGACCCAGTTAGACTGGAGGGAAAGCTGCTCCCTTCACCCTGGCCAGACCCAGTTAGACTGGAGGGAAAGCTGCTCCCTTCACTCTGGCCAGACCCAGTTAGACTGGAGGGAAAGCTGCTCCCTTCACCCATCCAGACCCAGTTAGACTGGAGGGAAAGCTGCTCCCTTCACTCTGGCCAGACCCAGTTAGACTGGAGGCAAAGCTGCTCGACAAAGGACTCTTTCACCAGCAGGGAGCCATGTGCCTAACGCCTGACCTAAATCTCTCCGCCCCCTCCCCCGTCTCCTGCCCCTCCGCCACTTCACAACGCCTTCTCAAACATCCAGGCTGGCCAGGAAGCCAGCGGCAGGAAAGTTACGTCCACCCAGTCAGGGATTCCTCTCGTCCTCCAGAACAGACACACCTCAGAGAGAACATAGGCCCCACGAAGGAGGGAGGCTGCAGATCCACCCAGCTTAAAGCTTCCAGTGGACTCTGTAGGATCAGTCTAATGAGTTATACAGTCAGGTCCGTAATAAATCATTCTGTTTTTCAACGCCAAACCCACCACTGGTGTGCATGGCCAAAGAGCTTTATTTTCCTAACATATGACTATAACTCCAGTTCCAATCCAATGCCATTTATCAAACTCCAGGCACTGCTGTGGTTCAGAGGACAAATAGAGCTGCTCTCTTCTGTAAAATATGGTGGTGGATCCTTTGATGTTATGGGGCTATTTTGTTTCCACTGGTCCTGGTGTCCTTGTTCTATTCAACGGCATCATGAACTTTACCAAGTACCAGGATATTTATCCAAAAAAACTGGTTGCATCTCTGCCAGGAGGCTGACACATGGCCCCAAGTGGATCTTCCAGCAAGACAATAAACCCTAGCAAAATCCACAAATAAATTGTTAATTTACCACAAAAATCAGCATTTTACGATGGCCTTTTCAGTCTCCGGACTTGAACCCAGTTGAAAACCTGTTATGTGAAGAAGATGGCCAGTCCATAAGAGCAGACTGAGTATATCAAGGCTCTGGAAAGAAGCCAATCATTATGGACCTGGTCTGTAGTTGGTTTGGGATGAAGGAACAACTATAAGCTATAAGGCAAATATTACTTTATTTATTTATTGGTTTGTTGTCATTAAAAACACTTAAATACTTTCCTGTAACAATAAACAACATCAATGTTAAATAAATAAGACATAAAAACAAAACAAACTAACATTTTAATCCTTTTTTCATTTCGGAATTTACGATCTGGAAGAGTAAGCTGATCCAGGACCTGTGTTTTAAGAGTAGATAACGATACGAAGTGGCAACTGTGTCTCTGTGTACCCTGCTCTGAGGTCAGTTACAGGCCATTGTATTTCATAACAAGGATGATCTCACCAGCTAGAACTAAAATGGTGTCCAGGCGAGATAAATTAACACACGGGCATCCCATTAGCGCCCCCCCAGTGGTGTGACAGTTTCTCTCTCCAACTCCCTGCTGCCCCCAGACACACACAAATGCACATGAGCACACGCCCTCTTCCTCCAACTTTTTCCTCCTTCTTCCTCTTCCTCCAACTTCTCCCACTTCCTCCAACTTCTCGTTCTTCCTCCAACTTCTTCCTCTTCCTCCAACTTCTCCCTCATCCTCCAACTTCTCCCTTCTCCCTCTTCCTCCAACTTCTTCCTCTTCCTCCAACTTCTCCCTCATCCTCCAACTTCTCCCTTCTCCCTCTTCCTCCAACTTCTTCCTCTTCCTCCAACTTCTCCCGCTTCCTCCAACTTCTTCCTCTTCCTCCAACTTCTCCCTCTTCCTCCAACTTCTCCCTCTTCCTCCAACTTCTCACTCTTCCTCCAACTTCTCCCTCATCCTCCAACTTCTTCCCCTTCCCCCAACTTCTCCCTCTTCCTCCAACTTCTCCCTCTTCCTCCAACTTCTTCCTCTTCCTCCAACTTCTCCCTCTTCCTCCAACTTGTCCCTCGTCCTCCAACTTCTCCCTCTTCCTCCTCCAACTTCTCCATCTTCCTCCAACTTCTCTCTCTTCCTCCATCTTCTCCCTCTTCCTCCATCTTCTCCCTCTTCCTCCATCTTCTCCCTCTTCCCCCTCATCCTCCAACTTCTCCCTTTCCCTCCAACTTCTTCCTTCAACTTCTGCCTCTTCCTCCAACTTCATCATTCAACTTCTCCCTCGTCCTCCAACTTCTCCCTCGTCCTCCAACTTCTCCCTCGTCCTCCAACTTCTCCCTCTTCCTCCAAATTCTCCCTCTTCCTCCAAATTCTCCCTCTTCCTCCAACTTCTCCCAAATTCTCCCTCTTCCTCCAACTTCTCCCTCTTCCTCCAACTTCTCCCTCTTCCTCCAACTTCTCCCTCTCCCTCCTAATTCTCCCTCTTCCTCCAACTTCTCCCTCTTCCTCCAACTTCTCCCTCTTCCTCCAACTTCTCCCAACTTCTCCCTCTTCCTCCAACTTCTCCCTCTTCCTCCAACTTCTCCCTCTCCCTCCAACTTCTCCCTCTAACTGTGTGAAGGCTGTAGCTTGCCTTCAGGTGTTTAGCATGCATATGTGGCCACTAATACCCTGGGTAACTAAACTACACAATCTTAATTCTACACGCTGTACTGAATCTTCAATCTACACACTGTATTGAATCTACACTCTACACACTGTACTGAATCTACACTCTACACACTGTACTGAATCTACACTCTACACACTGTACTGAACATCAACACAGAGACAGTACAGACCCCCACCCACCTCTCAATGAAGCACCACTCCCTAGCCAAACTGGGCTCATGCATTCATCACTGCCAGCGATTGATTCTGCACGGGTACGTGTGTGTGTGTGTGTGTGTGTGTGTGTGTGTGTGTGTGTGTGTGTGTGTGTGTGTGTGTGTGTGTGTGTGTGTGTGTGTGTGTGTGTGTGTGTGTGTGTGTGTGTGTGTGTGTGTGTGTGTGTGTGTGTGTGTGTGTGTGTGTGTGTGTGTGTGTGTGTGTGTGTGTGTGTATATATTGGGGAGGAGTGATGAGAGGGTTAACTGTTCTTGAGACATTGTTTTTTAATAAACACAATAAGGGTGAACAGATTGGCATTTCTGATGAGCGAGTCTCAATTCCATCCACAGATTGCAATCTTTTCCTTGAAGCAGAGAAAAAGAGAATTGAATGGTGTCGACGGATGGCTTCAAGCTAATAGAGGTGACAGGGGGAAACTACAAGCTGTTCGTAGCTAGATCTTCCACGTCTCCTGTTGACTGGGTACTCTGTCATCAAGGATCATTTATCCAAACAAAATGCAGTTGAAGGGAAGTGAAGAAGAAAAAATAAATCGCTATTCATGTTTTGTTTTTTTTTTAACAGATTTTATTCCATTTCCATCAATAAGTTAAGCACTTTGAACTTTGAGGTTCAAAGTTCATTCACAAACAACTTTCAGAGGACGTAAACATCTCTAAAATCTTTCAGTTTAGGAACGAAACGCCGTTAACGTCTTATTGTCCTGCGATTCAAAACAAAATCATGTCAAGTAAAATATTTTTGGACAATATCGAACTAGATTTCCAGAATTCATATTAAATTACGAAGTCATATATTTTATTATCTGGTGTGCAAAGTTACCAAAATGTAAATATCTTTATTTGGGCATGTAGGTCACAGACAGAACATGGAAAATGGTTTCAAAACTAGAAAACTTTATGTGAAACATACAAACAGGTAATTGAATTAAAACAGCTAAGAAAAGCCAGGAATTCCCATTGGCGTTAATCCTTAACACATAGATTTTTCCTTAAGAGTATGGGTTGGATTGCTGACCAATAAATAACGATTATTACAGTATGAGTGATTTGAAGATGAAGAATGAAGCTTTACCTAAACCGCTGACCGACAGTGATTACACCACGTCCCTTTTAAGGCACCACACTCTGTTTGACAGAGAGTTTCATATGAAGGAGATCGTCTGACTCGGGCATGACATTACCCACAATTCCTTTGTCTTTTTAAACTATTTATGTATGTATTTGTACAGTAACTGGCATCAGTAAAACGTATAAAGTACAACATAAGGCACTTTATCATTACAAAACAAAATAGATGACATCAACCAAAACAAAAACAAAACAAAACAGATCATATCAGCTACAACAAAAACAAACAAAAACAAATGAAACCTGATCAAATCCTATGCTTAGCGTAGTGTAGAGTTCAAGGGTCGATGAAGGAGACAGCGATGTAGCGGGTTCCGTTGGTGGTGGGCAGGCCTTCGTGAAGGTGTGTCAGACGGCCTGGGTGCATGAAGCTCCATCCCTTCCTGGGAGAATCTAGTGAGCAGTTATACCTGTGGAACCGACAGCCACCACCCTGGAGAGAGAGAGAGGGCGGGGGGAGCGAGAGAAAGAGGGAGAGAAATATATATATAGAGAGAGAGGGCGGGGGGAGCGAGAGAAAGAGGGAGAGTAGAGATATAGAGAGAGAGAGAGAGAAGGGGGGAGGAGAGAGGGGGGGCAGTGGTGAATTGTTTTTTTTTGTCATACTTGAGTAAAAGTAAACATTCCTTAATAGAAAGTAAAGGGGCACACTCCAACACTCAGACATTATTTACAGATAACCAGGGGAACACTCAACACTCAGACATCATTTACAGATAGCCAGGGACACACTCCAACACTAAGACATCATTTACAGATAGCCAGGGGCCACACTCCAACACTCAGACATTATTTACAGATAGCCAGGGGCACACTCCAACACTCAGACATCATTTACAGATAGCCAGGGGAACACTCTAACACTCAGACATCATTTACAGATATTCAGGGACACACTCCCAACACTCAGACATTATTTACAGATAGACAGGGACACACTCCCAACACTCAGACATCATTACAGATAGCCAGGGGCACACTCCAACACTCAGACATTTTACAAATAGCCAGGGACACACTCCAACACTCAGACATCATTACAGATAGCCAGGAGCCACACTCCAACACTCCAACATCATTACAGATAGCCAGGAGCCACACTCCAACACTCAGACATTTTACAGATAGCCAGGGACACACTCCAACACTCAGACATCATTACAAATAGCCATGGGCAAACTCCAACACTCAGACATCATTTACAGATAGCCAGGGCCACACTCCAACACTCAGACATCATTTACAGATAGCCAGGGACACACTCCAACACTCAGACATCATTTACAGATAGCCAGGGGCACACTCCAACATCATTTACAGATAGCCAGGGACACACTCCAACACTCAGACATCATTTACAGATAGCCAGGGACACACTCCAACACTCAGATATTATTTACAGATAGCCAGGGGCACACTCCAACACTCAGACATCATTTACAGATAGCCAGGGGAACACTCCAACACTCAGACATAATTTACAGATAGCCAGGGACACACTCCAACACTCAGACATCATTTACAGATAGCCAGGTGCACACTCCAACACTCAGACATCATTTACAGATAGCCAGGGGCCACACTCCAACACTCAGACATCATTACAGATAGCCAGGGGAACACTCCAACACTCAGACATCATTACAGATTGCCAGGGGAACACTCCAACACTCAGACATAATTTACAGATAGCCAGGGGAACACTCCAACACTCCGACATCATGTACAGATAGCCAGGGGCACACTCCAACACTCAGACATCATTACAGATAGCCAGGGGAACACTCCAACACTCAGACATAATTTACAGATAGCCAGGGGAACACTCCAAAACCCAGACATCATTACAGATAGCCAGGGGCACACTCCAACACTCAGACATCATTACAGATAGCCAGGGGAACACTCCAACACTCAGACATAATTTACAGATAGCCAGGGGAACACTCCAAAACCCAGACATCATTACAGATAGCCAGGGGAACACTCCAACACTCAGACATCATTTATAGATAGCCAGGGGCACACTCCAACACTCCAACATAATTTACAGATAGCCAGGGGCCAGACTCCAACACTCAGACATCATTTACAGATAGCCAGGGGAACACTCCAACACTCAGACATCATTACAGATAGCCAGGGGAACACTCCAACACCCAGACATCATTTACAGATAGCCAGGGGAACACTCCAAAACCCAGACATCATTACAGATAGCCAGGGACACACTCCAACACTCAGACATCATTTACAGATATTCAGGGACACACTCCAACACCCAGACATCATTTACAGATAGCCAGGGACACACTCCAACACTCAGTCATCATTACAGATAGCCAGGGGCACACTCCAACACTCAGACATTTTACAGATAGCCAGGGACACACTCCAACACTCAGACATCATTACAGATAGCCAGGGGCACACTTCAACACTCAGACATAATTTACAGATAGCCAGGGGAACACTCCAACACTCAGACATCATTTACAGATAGCCAGGGGAACACTCCAACACTCAGACATCATTTACAGATAGCCAGGGGCACACTCCAACACTCAGACATTATTTACAGATAGCCAGGGACACACTCCAACACTCAGACATCATTTACAGACAGCCAGGGGGACACCCCAACACTCAGACATCATTTACAGATAGCCAGGGGCACACTCCAACACTCAGACATAATTTACAGATGGCCAGGGCCACACTCCAACACTCAGACATAATTTACAGATAGCCAGGGGAACACTCCAACACTCAGACATCATTTACAGATAGCCAGGGGAACACTCCAACACTCAGACATCATTTACAGATAGCCAGGGGCACACTCCAACACTCAGACATTATTTACAGATAGCCAGGGACACACTCCAACACTCAGACATCATTTACAGACAGCCAGGGGGACACCCCAACACTCAGACATCATTTACAGATAGCCAGGGGCACACTCCAACACTCAGACATAATTTACAGATGGCCAGGGCCACACTCCAACACTCAGACATCATTACAGATAGCCAGGGCACACTCCAACACTCAGACATCATTACAGATAGCCAGGGGCCACACTCCAACACTCAGACATCATTTACAGATAGCCAGGGGCCACACTCCAACACTCAGACATCATTACAGACAGCCAGGGGAACACTCCAACACTCAGACATTGTTTACAGATAGCCAGGGGCACACTCCAACACTCAGACATCATTACAGATAGCCAGGGGAACACTCCAACACTCAGACATCATCACAGATAGCCAGGGGAACACTCCAACACTCAGACATCATTACAGATAGCCAGGGGAACATTCCAACACTCAGACATCATTTACAGATAGCCAGGGGCACACTCCAACACTCAGACATCATTACAGATAGCCAGGGGCACACTCCAACACTCAGACATTTTACAAATAGCCAGGGACACACTCCAACACTCAGACATCATTACAGATAGCCAGGAGCCACACTCCAACACTCCAACATCATTACAGATAGCCAGGAGCCACACTCCAACACTCAGACATTTTACAGATAGCCAGGGACACACTCCAACACTCAGACATCATTACAAATAGCCATGGGCAAACTCCAACACTCAGACATCATTTACAGATAGCCAGGGCCACACTCCAACACTCAGACATCAATTACAGATAGCCAGGGACACACTCCAACACTCAGACATCATTTACAGATAGCCAGGGGCACACTCCAACATCATTTACAGATAGCCAGGGACACACTCCAACACTCAGACATCATTTACAGATAGCCAGGGACACACTCCAACACTCAGATATTATTTACAGATAGCCAGGGGCACACTCCAACACTCAGACATCATTTACAGATAGCCAGGGGAACACTCCAACACTCAGACATAATTTACAGATAGCCAGGGACACACTCCAACACTCAGACATCATTTACAGATAGCCAGGTGCACACTCCAACACTCAGACATCATTTACAGATAGCCAGGGGCCACACTCCAACACTCAGACATCATTACAGATAGCCAGGGGAACACTCCAACACTCAGACACCATTACAGATAGCCAGGGGCACACTCCAACACTCAGACATCATTACAGATTGCCAGGGGAACACTCCAACACTCAGACATAATTTACAGATAGCCAGGGGAACACTCCAACACTCCGACATCATGTACAGATAGCCAGGGGCACACTCCAACACTCAGACATCATTACAGATAGCCAGGGGAACACTCCAACACTCAGACATAATTTACAGATAGCCAGGGGAACACTCCAAAACCCAGACATCATTACAGATAGCCAGGGGCACACTCCAACACTCAGACATCATTACAGATAGCCAGGGGAACACTCCAACACTCAGACATAATTTACAGATAGCCAGGGGAACACTCCAAAACCCAGACATCATTACAGATAGCCAGGGGAACACTCCAACACTCAGACATCATTTATAGATAGCCAGGGGCACACTCCAACACTCCAACATAATTTACAGATAGCCAGGGGCCAGACTCCAACACTCAGACATCATTTACAGATAGCCAGGGGAACACTCCAACACTCAGACATCATTACAGATAGCCAGGGGAACACTCCAACACCCAGACATCATTTACAGATAGCCAGGGGAACACTCCAAAACCCAGACATCATTACAGATAGCCAGGGACACACTCCAACACTCAGACATCATTTACAGATATTCAGGGACACACTCCAACACCCAGACATCATTTACAGATAGCCAGGGACACACTCCAACACTCAGACATCATTACAGATAGCCAGGGGCACACTCCAACACTCAGACATTTTACAGATAGCCAGGGACACACTCCAACACTCAGACATCATTACAGATAGCCAGGGGCACACTTCAACACTCAGACATAATTTACAGATAGCCAGGGGAACACTCCAACACTCAGACATCATTTACAGATAGCCAGGGGAACACTCCAACACTCAGACATCATTTACAGATAGCCAGGGGCACACTCCAACACTCAGACATCATTTACAGATAGCCAGGGACACACTCCAACACTCAGACATCATTTACAGACAGCCAGGGGGACACCCCAACACTCAGACATCATTTACAGATAGCCAGGGGCACACTCCAACACTCAGACATAATTTACAGATGGCCAGGGCCACACTCCAACACTCAGACATCATTACAGATAACCAGGGCACACTCCAACACTAAGATATCATTTACAGATAGCCAGGGGAACACTCCAACACTCAGACATCATTACAGATAGCCAGGGGAACACTCCAACACTCAGATATCATTTACAGATAGCCAGGGGAACACTCCAACACTCAGACATCATTACAGATAGCCAGGGGAACACTCCAACACTCAGATATCATTTACAGATAGCCAGGGGAACACTCCAACACTCAGACACCATTACAGACAGCCAGGGGAACACTCCAACACTCAGATATAATTTACAGATAGCCAGTGGAACACTCCAACACTCAGACATCATTACAGACAGCCAGGGGAACACTCCAACACTCAGATATCATTTACAGATAGCCAGGGGAACACTCAGACATCATTACAGATAGCCAGGGGCCACACTCCAACACTCAGACATCATTTACAGATAGCCAGGGGCCACACTCCAACACTCAGACATCATTACAGACAGCCAGGGGAACACTCCAACACTCAGACATTGTTTACAGATAGCCAGGGGCACACTCCAACACTCAGACATCATTACAGATAGCCAGGGGAACACTCCAACACTCAGACATCATCACAGATAGCCAGGGGAACACTCCAACACTCAGACATCATTACAGATAGCCAGGGGAACATTCCAACACTCAGACATCATTTACAGATAGCCAGGGGCACACTCCAACACTCAGACATCATTACAGATAGCCAGGGGCACACTCCAACACTCAGACATAATTTACAGATGGCCAGGGCCACACTCCAACACTCAGACATCATTACAGATAGCCAGGGCACACTCCAACACTAAGATATCATTTACAGATAGCCAGGGGAACACTCCAACACTCAGACATCATTACAGATAGCCAGGGGAACACTCCAACACTCAGATATCATTTACAGATAGCCAGGGGAACACTCCAACACTCAGACATCATTACAGATAGCCAGGGGAACACTCCAACACTCAGATATCATTTACAGATAGCCAGGGGAACACTCCAACACTCAGACATCATTACAGACAGCCAGGGGAACACTCCAACACTCAGATATAATTTACAGATAGCCAGGGGAACACTCCAACACTCAGACATCATTACAGACAGCCAGGGGAACACTCCAACACTCAGATATCATTTACAGATAGCCAGGGGAACACTCAGACATCATTACAGATAGCCAGGGGCCACACTCCAACACTCAGACATCATTTACAGATAGCCAGGGGCCACACTCCAACACTCAGACATCATTACAGACAGCCAGGGGAACACTCCAACACTCAGACATTGTTTACAGATAGCCAGGGGCACACTCCAACACTCAGACATCATTACAGATAGCCAGGGGAACACTCCAACACTCAGACATCATCACAGATAGCCAGGGGAACACTCCAACACTCAGACATCATTACAGATAGCCAGGGGAACACTCCAACACTCAGACATCATTTACAGATAGCCAGGGGCACACTCCAACACTCAGACATCATTACAGATAGCCAGGGGCACACTCCAACACTCAGACATCATTACAGATAGCCAGGGGCACACTCCATCACTCAGACATCATTTACAGATAGCCAGGGGAACACTCCAACACTCAGACATCATTACAGATAGCCAGGGGAACACTCCAACACTCAGACATCATTTACAGATAGCCAGGGGAACACTCCAACACTCAGACATCATTTACAGACAATGCATTTTGTGATTAGTGAGTCCACCAAGAACAGAGGCAGTAGGGATGACCAGGGATGTTCTCTCGACTAGTGCGTGAATTTGACAATTTTACTGTCCTGCTAAACATTCAAAATGTTACTTTTGGTTGTCAAGGAAAATGTATGGAGTAAAAAGGTACATTATTTTATGTATTAAAGTAGTACATGAAAGTACTTTACACCAAGGGGGTATTTTGATCAATACGTGTGTTACTGAGTACTCTCGTTACTGTATTCTCTACAGTAAGCTACAGTATAGGGAGGCGTATAGGGAGGTGTATAGGGAGGTGTATAGTGTATAGGGAGAAGTATAGGGAGGTGTATAGGGAGGTGTATAGGGAGGTGTATAGGGAGGTGTATAGGGAGGGAGGGGTATAGGGAGAGGTATAGGGAGGGAGGTGTATAGAGAGAGGTATAGGGAGGTGTATAGGGAGGTGTATAGGGAGGTGTATAGTGTATAGTGAGATGTATAGGGAGGTGTATAGGGAGGTGTATAGTGTATGGGGAGGTGTATAGGGAGGTGTATAGGGAGATGTATAGGGAGGGAGGGGTATAGGGAGGTGTATAGGGAGGGGTATAGGGAGGGGTATAGGGAGGTGTATAGGGAGGTGTATAGGGAGGTGTATAGGGAAGGAGGGGTATAGGGAGAGGTATAGGGAGGGAGGTGTATAGGGAGATGTATAGGGAGGTGTATAGGGAGGTGTATAGGGAGGGGTATAGGGAGGGGTATAGGGAGGGAGGTGTATAGGGAGGTGTATAGGGAGGTGTATAGGGAGGTGTATAGGGAGAGGTATAGGGAGGTGTATAGGGAGGTGTATAGGGAGGTGTATAGGGACGTGTATAGGGACGTGTATAGGGAGATGTATAGGGAGGTGTATAGGGAGGGGTATAGGGAGAGGTATATGGAGGGAGGTGTATAGGGAGGTGTATAGGGAGGTGTATAGGGAGGTGTATAGGGAGAGGTATAGGGAGGTGTATAGGGAGGTGTATAGGGACGTGTATAGGGACGTGTATAGGGAGGGGTATAGGGAGGGAGGGGTATAGGGAGGTGTATAGATAGGAAGGTGTATAGGGAGGCGTATAGGGAGGTGTATAGGGAGGTGTATAGGGACGTGTATAGGGACGTGTATAGGGAGGGGTATAGGGAGGGAGGGGTATAGGGAGGTGTATAGATAGGAAGGTGTATAGGGAGGTGTATAGGGAGGTGTATAGGGAGGTGTATAGGGAGATGTATAGGGAGGGAGGGGTATAGGGAGAGGTATAGGGAGGGAGGTGTATAGAGAGAGGTATAGGGAGGTGTATAGGGAGGTGTATAGGGAGGTGTATAGGGAGGTGTATAGGGAGGTGTATAGGGAGGGAGGGGTATAGGGAGAGGTATAGGGAGGGAGGTGTATAGGGAGGTGTATAGTGTATAGGGAGATGTATAGGGAGGTGTATAGGGAGGTGTATAGTGTATGGGGAGGTGTATAGGGAGGTGTATAGGGAGGGGTTTAGGGAGGTGTATAGGGGGGTGTATAGGGAGGGAGGTGTATAGGGAGGGGTATAGGGAGGGAGGGGTATAGGGAGAGGTATAGGGAGGGGTTTAGGGAGGTGTATAGGGAGGTGTATAGGGAGGTGTATAGGGAGGGGTTTAGGGAGGTGTATAGGGAGGTGTATAGGGGGGTGTATAGGGAGGGAGGTGTATAGGGAGGGGTATAGGGAGGGAGGGGTATAGGGAGAGGTATAGGGAGGGGTTTAGGGAGGTGTATAGGGAGGTGTATAGGGAGGGAGGGGTATAGGGAGGTGTATAGGGAGGTGTATAGGGAGGTGTATAGGGAGATGTATAGGGAGGTGTATAGGGAGGGAGGTGTATAGGGAGGGGTATAGGGAGGGAGGGGTATAGGGAGGTGTATAGAGAGGGAGGTGTATAGGGAGAGGTATAGGGAGGGGTTTAGGGAGGTGTATAGGGAGGTGTATAGGGAGGGAGGGGTATAGGGAGGTGTATAGGGAGGTGTATAGGGAGGTGTATAGGGAGATGTATAGGGATGTGTATAGGGAGGGAGGTGTATAGGGAGGGGTATAGGGAGGGAGGGGTATAGGGAGGTGTATAGGGAGGGAGGTGTATAGGGAGGGGTATAGGGAGGGAGGGGTATAGGGAGGTGTATAGGGAGGTGTATAGTGTATGGGGAGGTGTATAGGGAGGTGTATAGGGAGGGGTTTAGGGAGGTGTATAGGGAGGTGTATAGGGAGGGAGGTGTATAGGGAGGGGTTTAGGGAGGTGTATAGGGAGGGGTATACGGAGGTGTATAGGGAGGGAGGTGTATAGGGAGGGGTTTAGGGAGGTGTATAGGGAGGGGTATAGGGAGGTGTATAGGGAGGTGTATAGGGAGGGGTATAGGGAGGGGTATAGGGAGGTGTATAGGGAGGTGTATAGGGAGGGGTTTAGGGAGGTGTATAGGGAGGGGTATAGGGAGGTGTATAGGGAGGGGTATAGGGAGGTGTATAGGGAGGTGTATAGGGAGATGTATAGGGAGGTGTATAGGGAGGGGTATAGGGAGAGGTATATGGAGGGAGGTGTATAGGGAGGTGTATAGGGAGGTGTATAGGGAGGTGTATAGGGAGAGGTATAGGGAGGTGTATAGGGAGGTGTATAGGGACGTGTATAGGGACGTGTATAGGGAGGGGTATATGGAGGGAGGGGTATAGGGAGGTGTATAGATAGGAAGGTGTATAGGGAGGCGTATAGGGAGGTGTATAGGGAGGTGTATAGGGACGTGTATAGGGACGTGTATAGGGAGGGGTATAGGGAGGGAGGGGTATAGGGAGGTGTATAGATAGGAAGGTGTATAGGGAGGTGTATAGGGAGGTGTATAGGGAGGTGTATAGGGAGATGTATAGGGAGGGAGGGGTATAGGGAGAGGTATAGGGAGGGAGGTGTATAGAGAGAGGTATAGGGAGGTGTATAGGGAGGTGTATAGGGAGGTGTATAGGGAGGTGTATAGGGAGGTGTATAGGGAGGGAGGGGTATAGGGAGAGGTATAGGGAGGGAGGTGTATAGGGAGGTGTATAGTGTATAGGGAGATGTATAGGGAGGTGTATAGGGAGGTGTATAGTGTATGGGGAGGTGTATAGGGAGGTGTATAGGGAGGGGTTTAGGGAGGTGTATAGGGGGGTGTATAGGGAGGGAGGTGTATAGGGAGGGGTATAGGGAGGGAGGGGTATAGGGAGAGGTATAGGGAGGGGTTTAGGGAGGTGTATAGGGAGGTGTATAGGGAGGTGTATAGGGAGGGGTTTAGGGAGGTGTATAGGGAGGTGTATAGGGGGGTGTATAGGGAGGGAGGTGTATAGGGAGGGGTATAGGGAGGGAGGGGTATAGGGAGAGGTATAGGGAGGGGTTTAGGGAGGTGTATAGGGAGGTGTATAGGGAGGGAGGGGTATAGGGAGGTGTATAGGGAGGTGTATAGGGAGGTGTATAGGGAGATGTATAGGGAGGTGTATAGGGAGGGAGGTGTATAGGGAGGGGTATAGGGAGGGAGGGGTATAGGGAGGTGTATAGAGAGGGAGGTGTATAGGGAGAGGTATAGGGAGGGGTTTAGGGAGGTGTATAGGGAGGTGTATAGGGAGGGAGGGGTATAGGGAGGTGTATAGGGAGGTGTATAGGGAGGTGTATAGGGAGATGTATAGGGATGTGTATAGGGAGGGAGGTGTATAGGGAGGGGTATAGGGAGGGAGGGGTATAGGGAGGTGTATAGGGAGGGAGGTGTATAGGGAGGGGTATAGGGAGGGAGGGGTATAGGGAGGTGTATAGGGAGGTGTATAGTGTATGGGGAGGTGTATAGGGAGGTGTATAGGGAGGGGTTTAGGGAGGTGTATAGGGAGGTGTATAGGGAGGGAGGTGTATAGGGAGGGGTTTAGGGAGGTGTATAGGGAGGGGTATACGGAGGTGTATAGGGAGGGAGGTGTATAGGGAGGGGTTTAGGGAGGTGTATAGGGAGGGGTATAGGGAGGTGTATAGGGAGGTGTATAGGGAGGGGTATAGGGAGGGGTATAGGGAGGTGTATAGGGAGGTGTATAGGGAGGGGTTTAGGGAGGTGTATAGGGAGGGGTATAGGGAGGTGTATAGGGAGGGGTATAGGGAGGTGTATAGGGAGGTGTATAGGGAGGGGTTTAGGGAGGGAGGTGTATAGGGAGGGAGGTGTATAGGGAGGTGTATAGGGAGGTGTATAGGGAGGGGTTTAGGGAGGTGTATAGGGAGGGGTATAGGGAGGGGTATAGGGAGGGGTATAGGGAGGGAGGTGTATAGGGAGGTGTATAGGGAGGTGTATAGGGAGGTGTATAGGGAGGGGTTTAGGGAGGTGTATAGGGAGGGGTATAGGGAGGTGTATAGGGAGGTGTATAGGGAGGGAGGGGTATAGGGAGGGGTATAGGGAGGGAGGGGTATAGGGAGAGGTATAGGGAGGGGTTTAGGGAGGTGTATAGGGAGGTGTATAGGGAGGTGTATAGGGAGGGGTTTAGGGAGGTGTATAGGGAGGTGTATAGGGGGGTGTATAGGGAGGGAGGTGTATAGGGAGGGGTATAGGGAGGGAGGGGTATAGGGAGAGGTATAGGGAGGGGTTTAGGGAGGTGTATAGGGAGGTGTATAGGGAGGGAGGGGTATAGGGAGGTGTATATTGGAGGTGTATAGGGAGGTGTATAGGGAGATGTATAGGGAGGTGTATAGGGAGGGAGGTGTATAGGGAGGGGTATAGGGAGGGAGGGGTATAGGGAGGTGTATAGGGAGGGAGGTGTATAGGGAGAGGTATAGGGAGGGGTTTAGGGAGGTGTATAGGGAGGTGTATAGGGAGGGAGGGGTATAGGGAGGTGTATAGGGAGGTGTATAGGGAGGTGTATAGGGAGATGTATAGGGATGTGTATAGGGAGGGAGGTGTATAGGGAGGGGTATAGGGAGGGAGGGGTATAGGGAGGTGTATAGGGAGGGAGGTGTATAGGGAGGGGTATAGGGAGGGAGGGGTATAGGGAGGTGTATAGGGAGGTGTATAGTGTATGGGGAGGTGTATAGGGAGGTGTATAGGGAGGGGTTTAGGGAGGTGTATAGGGGGGTGTATAGGGAGGGAGGTGTATAGGGAGGGGTATAGGGAGGGAGGGGTATAGGGAGAGCTATAGGGAGGGGTTTAGGGAGGTGTATAGGGAGGTGTATAGGGAGGTGTATAGGGAGGGGTTTAGGGAGGTGTATAGGGAGGTGTATAGGGGGGTGTATAGGGAGGGAGGTGTATAGGGAGGGGTATAGGGAGGGAGGGGTATAGGGAGAGGTATAGGGAGGGGTTTAGCGAGGTGTATAGGGAGGTGTATAGGGAGGGAGGGGTATAGGGAGGTGTATAGGGAGGGAGGTGTATAGGGAGGGGTATAGGGAGGGAGGGGTATAGGGAGGTGTATAGGGAGGTGTATAGGGAGATGTATAGGGAGGTGTATAGGGAGGTGTATAGGGAGGGAGGTGTATAGGGAGGGGTATAGGGAGGGAGGGGTATAGGGAGGTGTATAGGGAGGGAGGTGTATAGGGAGGGGTATAGGGAGGGAGGGGTATAGGGAGGTGTATAGGGAGGTGTATAGGGAGATGTATAGGGAGGTGTATAGGGAGGTGTATAGGGAGGGAGGTGTATAGGGAGGGGTATAGGGAGGTGTATAGGGAGGTGTATAGGGAGGGAGGTGTATAGGGAGGGGTTTAGGGAGGTGTATAGGGAGGGGTATACGGAGGTGTATAGGGAGGGAGGTGTATAGGGAGGGGTTTAGGGAGGTGTATAGGGAGGGGTATAGGGAGGTGTATAGGGAGGTGTATAGGGAGGGGTATAGGGAGGGGTATAGGGAGGTGTATAGGGAGGTGTATAGGGAGGGGTTTAGGGAGGTGTATAGGGAGGGGTATAGGGAGGTGTATAGGGAGGGGTATAGGGAGGTGTATAGGGAGGTGTATAGGGAGGGGTTTAGGGAGGGAGGTGTATAGGGAGGGAGGTGTATAGGGAGGTGTATAGGGAGGTGTATAGGGAGGGGTTTAGGGAGGTGTATAGGGAGGGGTATAGGGAGGGGTATAGGGAGGGGTATAGGGAGGGAGGTGTATAGGGAGGTGTATAGGGAGGTGTATAGGGAGGTGTATAGGGAGGGGTTTAGGGAGGTGTATAGGGAGGGGTATAGGGAGGTGTATAGGGAGGTGTATAGGGAGGGGTATAGGGAGGGGTATAGGGAGGTGTATAGGGAGGGGTATAGGGAGGTGTATAGGGAGGTGTATCGGGGGGTGTATAGGGAGGGGGATAGGGAGGTGTATAGGGAGGTGTATAGGGAGGGAGGTGTATAGGGAGGTGTATAGGGAGGTGTATAGGGAGGTGTATAGGGAGGGGGATAGGGAGATGTATAGGGAGGTGTATAGGGAGGTGTATAGTGTATGGGGAGGTGTATAGGGAGGTGTATAGGGAGGGGTTTAGGGAGGTGTATAGGGAGGGGTATAGGGAGGGGTATAGGGAGGTGTATAGGGAGGGGTATAGGGAGGTGTATAGGGAGGTGTATAGGGAGGGAGGTGTATAGGGAGGTGTATAGGGAGGGGTATAGGGAGGGGTATAGGGAGGGGTATAGGGAGGTGTATAGGGAGGTGTATAGGGAGGTGTATAGGGAGGGGTATAGGGAGATGTATAGGGAGGTGTATAGGGAGGTGTATATGGAGGTGTATAGGGAGGGGTATAGGGAGGTGTATAGGGAGGTGTATAGGGAGGTGTATAGGGAGGGAGGTGTATAGGTAGGGAGGGGTATAGGGAGGGGTATAGGGAGGTGTATAGGGAGGGAGGTGGTATAGGGCGATGTAAGGGAGGTGTATAGGGAGGTGTATAGGGAGGTGTATAGGGAGGGGTATAGGGAGGGAGGTGTATAGGGAGGGGTATAGGGAGGGAGGTGTATAGGGAGGGGTATAGGGAGGTGTATAGGGAGGTGTATAGGGAGGGGTATAGGGAGATGTATAGTGAGGTGTATAGGGAGGGAGGTGTATAGGGAGGTGTATAGGAGGTGTAGGAGGGGTTAGGGAGGTGTATAGGGAGGTGTATAGGGAGGGGTATAGGGAGGGGTATAGGGAGGGGGTGTATAGGGAGGGGTATAGGGAGGTGTATAGGGAGGTGTATAGGGAGGTGTATAGGGAGGTGTACAGGGAGGGTATAGGGAGTGTTAGGGGGGTATAGGGAGGTGTATAGGGAGGTGTATAGGGAGGTGTATGGGAGGTGTATAGGGAGGGGTATAGGGAGGTGTATAGGGAGGTGTATAGGGAGGTGTATAGGGAGGTGTATAGGGAGGTGTATAGGGAGTGTATAGGGAGGTGTATAGGGAGGGGTATAGGAGGTGTATAGGGAGGTGTATAGGGAGGGGGTTATAGGGAGGGGTTATAGGGAGGTGTATAGGAGGTGTATAGGGAGGGGTATAGGGAGGGAGTGTATAGGGAGGTGTATAGGGAGGGGTATAGGAGGAGGTGTATGGAGGTGTATAGGGAGGGGTATAGGGAGGGAGGTGTATAGGGAGGGGTATAGGGAGGTGTATAGGGAGGTGTATAGGGAGGTGTATAGGGAGGGGTATAGGGAGGGGTATAGGGAGGTGTATAGTGAGGTGTATAGGGAGGTGTATAGGGAGGTGTATAGGGAGGTGTATAGGGAGGGAGGTGTATAGGGAGGGGTTTAGGGAGGTGTATAGGGAGGGGTTTAGGGAGGTGTATAGGGAGGTGTATAGGGAGGGGGATAGGGAGGTAGTATAGGGAGGTGTATAGGAGAGGGGGATAGGGAGGTGTATAGGGCGGGGGATAGGGAGGTGTATAGGGAGGTGTATAGGGAGGTGTATAGGGAGGTGTATAGGGAAGGGAGGTGTATAGGGAGAGGTATAGGGGAGGGGAGGTGTATAGGGAGGGTAGGTTGTATAGGGAGGTGTATAGGGAGGGGTATAAGGAGGTGTATAGGGAGGTGTATAGGGAGGGAGGGGTATAGGGAGGTGTATAGGGAGGTGTATAGGGAGGAGTATAGGGAGGGGTATAGGGAGGTGTATAGGGAGGTGTATAGGGAGGTGTATAGGGGGAGGTGTATCGGGGGGTGTATAGGGAGGGGATAGGGAGGTGTATAGGGAGGTGTATAGGGAGGGGTGTATAGGGAGTGTATAGGGAGGTGTATAGGGAGGTGAATAGGGGGGGATAGGGAGATGTATGGAGGGAGGTGTATAGGGAGTGTATGTGTATGCTGTCAGGGAGGTGTATAGGGAGGTGTATAGGGAGGGGTTTAGGGAGGTGTATAGGGAGGGGTATAGGGCGGGGTATAGGGCGGAGGGGTATAGGAGGGAGGTGTATAGGGAGGGGTATAGGGAGGTGTATAGGGAGGGAGGGTATTAGGGAGGTGTATAGGAGGTGTAGGGAGGTGTATAGGGAGGGGTATAGGGAGGTGTTATAGGGAGGTGTCTAGGGAGGTGTATAGGGAGGGAGGTGTATAGGAGGGGTATAGGGAGGGGTATAGGGAGGTGTATAGGGAGGGAGGGGTATAGGAGGTGTATAGGGAGGTGTATAGGGAGGTGTATAGGGAGGTGTATAGGGAGGGGGATAGGGAGATGTATAGGGAGGTGTATAGGGAGGTGTATAGTGTATGGGGAGGTGTATAGGGAGGTGTATAGGGAGGGGTATAGGGAGGTGTATAGGGAGGGGTATAGGGAGGAGGTGTATAGGGAGGTGTAGTGGGAGGGAGGTGTATAGGGAGGTGGTATAGGGAGGTGTAGAGGGAGGGAGGGGTATAGGGAGGTGTATAGGGAGGGAGGTGGTATAGGGAGGGGTATAGGGAGGTGGATAGGGAGGTGTATAGGGAGGTGTATAGGGAGGTGTAGAGGGGAGGGTGTATAGGGAGGGAGGTGTATAGGGAGGTGTATAGGGAGGTGTATAGGGATGGAGGTGTATAGGGAGGGAGGTGATAGGGAGGGGTATAGGGAGTGTAGTAGGGAGGTGTTATAGGGAGGTGTATAGGTGAGGGGTATAGGGGAGGTGTAGAGGGATGG